>NC_033795.1:75456415-75511634 GCF_001876935.1 Asparagus officinalis | reverse complement strand
GAATCCCAAAATCCAATGGAACTGATGGCCCGTGATTAATAAGGTAAGCTGCCGTATGCACCGCATCCGCCCAAGATGTCTTAGGCAGACCTGCATGTAATCGCATCCTCCTGGCACGCTCCGTCAAGGTTCTGTTCATCCTCTCTGCAATGCCGTTTTGCTGCGGCGTCCCTGGAGTAGTCCTCTCTAACCGAATATCATTCGTATCACAGAACCTCTTGAACTCCTCCAGCTAGTATTCTCCACCATTGTCTGATCTCAGACACTTCACCTTTAGATCTGTCTCGTTCTCCACTATGGCCTTCCACTTCTTGAAGACTCCGAACACCTCTGACTTGTGCTTCATAAAGTAGACCCACACCTTCCTCGAGTGATCGTCGATGAAGGTGACATAGTATCTTGAACCGCCAAAAGAAGACACACTGGCTGGACCCCATACATCTGTATGAATCAACTCTAGCTTCCAACAATATTACAAGGCTCGTTATTCCCCAAATATACTTTTCCAAAGTCCCCTGCTACATAATTCTAAAAGAACTTCCTGTTAGCAGTGGCGTGGAAAGAGGCTTCTGAGTCGATGACCCAAGAATCCGAATCGCTGTCCATAGTAAGGATCAAGGCATCTTGCACGATATGAGCCTCCTGCTCATCTGCATCCTTCTTTGGACTTTTGCAGACTGAAGACATATGGCCCTCCTGACCGCAGTTCCAACACTTTCCTTTATTAGGCCTAACCTTCGAGTTTGATCTTTTCTTCGACTTCGGCCGATTCCTATTCTGGTTCCCTTTCTTCTGGCTTCTGCCTCTTTGCTCGAAATTTAGGGGTGAACCTGAACCTTCTGATTCGGACGATTTCCTTCTAACCTCCTCGGATAGAATCATGCTAACCACCTCACTCAACTTCAACTTTTCCTTCCCCGCCAAATTGCTTATTGCCATCACACAACCTGCCCAACTATCCGGCAATTACGATAGTAACATTAAGGCCTGCACTTTGTCATCAAACATGATGTCTACGGAGATAAGTTGATCAACAATCGTGTTGAACTCGCTGAGATGCATCGTGAAGGACCGTCCTTCTGTCATCTTTAGGTTGAAAAGAGTCTTGACGAGATGCACCTTGTTTGCTGCCGACAGTTGCTCGTACATCTTCGCGAGCGCTTCCATAAGCCCCACCGTCGTCTTCTCCTTCAAGATATTGTGGGCTACTGATTTGGCGAGTGACAACCGGATTTGCCCTAGAGCCTTCCTATCCAGTATCTCCCAATCACCATCTGACTCCTCTTTCTTCTTTCCCTTTTCCTTGCCCATCAGCGGGCGATACAAGTCCTTCTGGTACAGATAGTCCTCCATCTGTGACTTCCAGTAGGCGAAGTCTGAGCCGTCAAACTTCTCGATCTTTGATTTGATTTCCTCTGCCATGGCTTTCACACAAATTTCTAAACGAAGCTCTGATACCAGTTGTTGGGGATTCGAAACAATCAAATCGAACCCTTGCCCTTCTGGACCTTATGTTGAAAGTAGGAAAGTAGGAAAATTTATCACAAATAAAGATCAAAACTTACAAGAATAATAAAGGAGACGAACACACAGATTTAACGAGGTTCGACAACATGCCTACGTCCTCGGGAGCCACACCACACAATTCCTTTATTGATTGAAGAAATACAAGCTCTCAAACTAGGGTTTTATCTCTCTAAGATTCTCTCTCTTTTTCTGCCGTCAAAAGCTCTCTTTTTCATGTTCTACAAACCCTAAAACGTTTAGGTATATATATATATATATATAGAATCCTGAAAGAAACGGAATCCAAAACAGTTTAGGAAACTGTCAGATTGCGTCGCGGTCGACCGTGGCGGTCACGCCACAGACTCGCGGTCGACTGTGGATCTGTCTGGCTGTTTTTCTTCATCGTTTTGATTCCAACTTGGCTTCAACTTTGGGTCTACACTTTAGACTAACAAGTCTTGATATAGAATCTTTCTTATGTGTAAGTATATATTAATATGTCCTATTTTGAAAAGGAAAAAAATGATCATGAGATCTGACATGTTATCTATAGTGTTTTTGAGAAGCTGACAAGCTTACATGTAAAATGCTTTGATTTCTTAAAATCAGGCATCGGTCTGGAGTGCTATTTTTCAATATATGTAGGACTCACTTCAATCTGAAATGTGTAGTATCTGCTCTATAACGGTCTAACCTTCTTTTCGTAGAACAGACTTATTATGTATTTCATGATGAGCTAATTTGGAAACTATATCAAATGCAGAGCTTGGTGCATGACCTTGTACATTCTATTTTTCAGATAAATTACATGGACTCGATATAGCATAAGGATCCGTTATTTTCTACTAATTTTACAAATTTCCCTATATTCTCTCTCGTCGTGGTGCTCATGCCTCTCTTGGATATTTAGCTTAAGAACCGATAGAGTATGAAGGCAGGAGTCACTTTTTCGAGACATGGAGTTAAAAATATTGACCTCTGTCTTCCAGCTATTTGAAACCTTTGACATGGAACATATCATTTGTCAATTATATACATGTCAACCCTTTTCTTCCAAGCCTGCATCAGTTAACAAACAATGTCAATAGATTCTTACGTTATGCATATTGCTCGTCATATACTCTTAAAATGGCCTTACCCATATGGTGGCAGTCGCACTCAAAGTGGCCTTACCCAACGGTCAGCTATTTTTTATTTACCATTTGTACTATATTGTTTAGGTTTATGCTGCTTTAATACACCATATGGTGGCTATATGTTCTTGACTTAAAATTAAACGGTTGCTGCTACCTCAGTGATAAAGAGATGAGGTTAGTGATAGCTCGACCCGGGGTCTCATGTTCAAGACTGGACCGTGACCTTTTTTAACAAAAAGAAGATTCTTGCAGTTTCATAGATGATTTTCTACTAATTTCACATCCATATCAGTGGTTAATTTTTTAGTTTGACCTTTGTTTTGATACTTGTTGTAATAGTAAATTGATAGTTGTCATCATTTAATTTTGTCATTAAATAGGATAACTAAAAGGGTATTGATTTACTTTAGATATCATGCTTTTGTACTGTTCAATTATGAAAACTGTGATAGACATTTAATGATATAAAACTTTCTTCCCTGACTCAACTATTATGCTTGATAATTTTCATTTTTCACTTTTATCATCAGGTGGAGAGAGGAAACACTGCTTACTTAAGCGGGCTACGGGAGAAGTACTTTGGTATGTAGCATCTTTTGAGTCAAAGGCCAAGGAAATATGGCTTGTATTTCAGAATGAAGGACTGTCATTGTCGAAACTGATGTATACTGCAAAAAAATAAAAAAAAGTCACTAGTGATGGAAGAAAAATAAGAAACATTCAGGTACTCCGTCCCTCAACTTGGTGGCACTGGTTGAGGACATCAGAGGAAGGAGAGAAAGAAAAGCAAAATCTCATAAGACAGCTAGTATGTTGATCATCTTCGTTTTTAAAAATTGTTGTATTTTTTAAATCTTTCTTTTTAGTTTTTTAAATCTCAAAAGGCATCAGACCTTGATATTTGTGACATTTGGATTGGGAAAATTTTGAATGTAGTGTATGGATGTATGCGAGATACTAGATATGGAAAGTGCACGAAATTTGTGAAATTTGAATGTACGCGAGATGGTTGTGGAGATTGTTGTGAAATTTGGATTGCATATATTTCGAATGTAGTGCAGGGATTGTATATAGGAAATCTTGCATGAAATCAATATATTTTTTTTGGTGATTATATAACATCCCTGACGGCATTCCCGTCGGGGATGTGCAAAACATCCCTGACGGGCTTGCCGTCAGGGATGTTTATCCCTGACGGCAAGCCCGTCAGGGATGTTTTGCACATCCCCGACGGGAATGCCGTCAGGGATGTTATATAATCACCAAAAAAAATATTTTGATTTTATGCAAAATTTACTGTATACAATCCCTACACTACATTCGAAATATATGCAATCCAAATTTCACAACAATCTCCACAACCATCTCGCGTACATTCAAATTTCACAAATTTCGTGCACTTTCCATATCTAGTATCTCGCATACATCCATACACTACATTCAAAATTTTTACAATCAAAATTTCACAAACATTTAAAGAAACTTGCATAAATTCAAATTTCACATTTCATAACTAATATCTCACATATACATCTCATAAAAGATCTATATCCACATGTATAACTCAATAATCAACTTTAAAAACATACATATTTCATACATCAAGAATGCAGTTCAGCAAGGTCCAACTCCAGGTAGGACGAGTATAATCTTTCCTTCTGAGGCTGATTTTCGATAACAAAATAAGTTATCAGCCAATTCTAGGATGTGATATGTGTACCTAAGTTAGAGAGGAAATTACGTCTACCTCACTATAATCAACAAACATCTTGTTTGCCCGCAGATATTCCTCGATCATAGCCACCTACAGAATAAAAGACAGTTAATTAGATGACAAACAGGTCATTTCAGAAATTCTGAGTTCAAAGGGATTTGTTGACAGGATTACGACAAGACGAACCTAGAAGAATTTAGACTGAAAGGGAAAACTTGTCAATTATTCTACCTAATGACAGATGTCTCACCACAAGATTCACAACCACTCAATTATCACCATGCAGCAGCCTGCTGATTTGCATCAATGAAACTCTAAACATGCTCTAAATGTAAAAGTAAATTATGGGGGAACGCAACAATCTATTGGGTTCGAATGCAAAAATGTGCTCAAACCATTTAAACATGCAAGTGACTCACTTTGGTGTAAAAGTAGCAACGAAAATAAGATGACAGGTTGTGAACAATGTTGTATACCACGGAATTTGAGACTATACATGTGTCTGTTATGTGTATACATGCTTTTGGCACAAAAAAAATGGATGCATGCTGCCACTTATGCCTCGGAGATAAATATACAGCAGCAAAGGATGAAAATAGTGCGACAGATGAAAATGGATGGACCAGCTTAAAATTTTAGAACTCAAATTCAAGCTAGTCAGTTCTGGAAGAACACATCAACAGAAAAGGCCCTGGAATGTTCTGGAAATATTAAGTTCCACATGCTTGTTATTTTACTTTATCATATAATTTTTATTATTATAAACATTTCACATATATTATAATTTTTATTTTGCAGTCCGTGAAGAATTCTTGTAGTAAGTTAGTAACAGGTTACGTTTGATTATGTCATATGCAAATATACATAAGTGGCCTTGTAGTAAAAGGTTAGGTTTGGTTATTGTCATATGCAAATATAAATTAAGAGGCCTGGTACTAAATGGTTAGGTTTGATTATTGTCATATGCAATTATACGTTTTCTCATCTTTTAATATACTTAAGAGGGACAAAAAATCATTGCATCTATCTGTCTGGAATAATATTTCATCGGACATAAATGTTAGAACAACGACCATTCTGTCAAGTTCAAAATTTTGCTGATATCCATCTCAAGCCATACCAAAGACCACTTCAGTTCTATTGCGAGCGTTCAATATTTTTACCTGTATACTTAAGCAACAATATTTTAACACATTACCATTTCCATCTAGTAAACATTTGAATACTCCCTTACTAGTTACAATTATCAATGAGTTTTTCCGTGGATGGATGGTCTTACAACTCATATTAAAAGTTAAAACTTCTGAAATTTGGCATGTCTAACTTTAAATTTGGCATGTCCAACTCTTCCCTGCACATTGATGCTTCCATTCTTGTGCCTAGCTAATATATGGATTTGAATAAGAGTTTATGCTATGGATACAATATATCGCAATAACAATGAAGGGTTGATGCTATGGATACAATTTATATCAATGAAGGGTTGATCCTGTGGATATAAAGCTAAAATCAGGCACCAAAGGTTCAAAGTTAAGCCTAGAAGAAATTTTAATACTTTGGGATGAAAATGAAGTACCATTGGAGTTCTTTGTGAATCCGAAAGGCCAAGGGTTACTCTTATTTGGTCGATCCTAGCACGCTTCTCTTTTCGACGCAGATTCTTCTTCTCACCTTTTAAAATTGAAACAACACTTTCTGCGTCTAGAGTCTTTTCAACTTCATCCTCAGACTGTGAAAAAGAATAAGAACATTACTAGATATGACTGTAATAAGAATGTGTTTTGGCAAAAGCAAACTGCTATTATCAGTTATAAGAATGTGTGCGCTAGTAAAATTAATAAGAAATTGGAAATTTCATTCTTTAAGTGTAATTTCTTTTTGGTTCATACTTCTTGGAAAGATGGTGACTTGATGGCAAGACATAAATCGTAACACAAGCAGGCCACTCCAGAGATATAACCTCCAGACACTTGATATAGAAGAAGCATTAAAATTGAGCCATGTAAATGAAGTTGCCTTTGTAGATGAAAATTGATAAATGCTGTTTTATAGCAAGAGGAAATAGAGGTACATTAACTTTCATGAAAGAGGATGACAATTTACTTACAGACAAACAACACATATAAGAATGTAGTAACGGCAAAGCATATTGTGGAAAGCAGTAGACCCCCATTTAAGGAAACCAAATCGCTCCTTGTTCCTCTGGAACTCAAGTTCCATGTTTGCCTGAACTGCATTTTCAGATCTTGCCACATCTACCTGCACAGAGTGGTCAATCACAAGATCTACTGGAACCTGCAAGAAAAAAGAACAATGCAAAAGAAGTGAAGCAGCAACCAAAGCAGAAGTTTAACAACAAAAATAAAAGAAAAACTCAATATCAAGCAGCAATATACAATTAGAATAGTTGCAATAAGGATTTTCCGCTAGATATTTTCAGTAAGTGATTGCGAAAAATCATTACAATAATAAGAAAATCAACCATTCCAGTGAAGCAAGAATACCAAGAGTACAAATTAAGCATACTGGAGTTAATTAAAACTTAGCCCCCTGAGGTATCTGTACCATGAATTTAAAGTAAATGAAACATTGTACCCAAGCAACTAGTAACAAGCCAACATGAAGGTTAGAGATATCATTACCAATGGATTGATCTTATTAGAATCACTTCCTAGCTTGTTCATAGCATCTCGCATACAGGCCAGATCGACAACAGATGGCACACCAGTAAAATCCTGCCAACAACAGAAAAAATGTCAATAAGCAGAGTGCGAAGAAAATGAGGGTATCATCTGTATTCTGTGTGATAAACCTGCAGAAGAACACGTGTAGGCTTAAATGGAATCTCAACTTGCTTTGGGGAGGTATTCTCCCAGTCAATAATCTTGTCGACATCATTCTTTATGACCTGGAAGTTATCAAAGTTCCGGATGGCTGACTCAAGAAGAATCCTAATAGAATACGGTAGCTTGTCTGCACCAAAAAAAAAGGTAAAAACTTCTTTCAAATAAAAATTAAGACAAAAATTCTATGACAGGTTAATCGCCTATTCTATGACTGGATTAAGACAAAAATTCACTCTCCAATGGCTGTAAATAAAAATTAAAAGTTTAGAATATGGAGATAAAGGCTGGGAAACCATATCTGTGATCTGTGATATCAGGCATGTGCAAGTGCATATGCAACATATCATAATCAATACTCAGAAAGAATGCAGAGAAGGGGGAAGATGGAACTACCTTTGAACATTTTTCACTGTAAAACCAATTTCAAATTACACATTTATACCTCAGAATTATAGATAAGCAATTTTCAATTATGAGTTGCTATCATTTAATAATCAAATTCTTTGGAAAAATGAAAGTATCTCTGTAACCAAATAAAAATAACTTCTCAGTTAATAAAACGAACGAAAAGCTTGCGATGAACAAGATCGGAGCTTGACGGGCTACCCGTCAGCCATGTTCATATCCCGTCAGCGATGTTTACGGTATCGATAAACTTGTGACGGCAACATTTCTGACGGTTAATCCCGTCAGTGATATAAACATCGCTGACGGCATTGTCCCGTTAGTGATGTTGCCGTCAACGAAACCTATTTTTTCAATAGTGACTTTCTCAAGGATTTGCAAAGCATGATCCTGTTATGGATTTCAAATTCTATCATAAAAGTACTCTCTATTGATTCAAGACAATTGTCTTGGTAGGATGATTATAAGCTACGTCTAGTGTAAGCCAGAGTTGTAAAATGAGATTGGTTTAAGATATGTCCCTTTTTAACATTTCAAATTCTCTGTGTGCAGTTTTACTTAATATCATTTGTTGGGGAAAAAACAAAACCGGCCATGTTTTTTGTTTTATTTTTCCTCGCTTGTCATAGAAAGGGATGTTTATTTTTCCTCAAATATTCTATCATAAAATTTAAGCTTGAATTTTCTCTAATCCTTATTCTTAATAATTTACAATCTTCAAAATATTCTATCATAAAATTTAAGCTTGAATTTTCTCTAATCCTTATTCTTAATAATTTACAATCTTCAAACCGTACAGTACCTTGTGTTGTTAACTCCTTGGTCAATTCAGTTTTGCCTTATCATAGGTTCTGATCAGCAAGTTTTTTCATATCTCGATCCAGCTCCCTCTACCACCATCATAAATTCCTAACGTTGTTTAATTTTATTGGGGTGACAGATTCCTCGGCCCCTATATTAATCCATGAGCATTATAAACCTTTTCTTTTTGATATTCAGTATTGCACTTCATCCTGTTCTTGTTTCAAAATAAGACTGTCATGAGTACTTGGTAAAATGAAGAAAATCAAGTATTGCACTTGATTCTGTTCTTGGTGTTTCTGCACTCAAGCATACAATTATTTTTAGTAAAATTATATAGTAACTTTTTAGTCCCTTGCTTGGAAATTTAGCATTTATCTTTATTTACCCTTGCATGTGTTTATTTAGTCGTTATGCACCCTTGGCAGTTAGGTTTGGAATAGGATGTAGCATGTGATATCTAGTGTTTATGGTTATGTATGGAGGTGATATATTCTGCATTTCATGGAAGGAGGAGATATATCCTAACCCATTCTGGCTCTAACTAGCAGATATTACTGGTATTTACTGATGATGACAAAAATATATATACCTTAGGTTTGTTGGCGCATGTGGTTAAATCTGGAATAATACAGATATAAAGCAGCAAATAACTGAAAGAAAGCTGAAGTACAGTAATTTAAAATTTTCTAACTCAGCTGGTGTGCGTTTGTAGAACGTTGTGCTTAAAGCATTATTTGGCCTACTCCGGTGCAAGGATCCCAAGGCCAAATTGCTTTCAGGAACAGCAGTCCAGTACTCTGGTGTGCACCGACCCAGTACTGTCAAAATCTCATCGATCTATAAGGCAAAGATCTCCTCGATCTATCAGGCAAAAGATCTCCTCGATCTATCAGGCAAAGATCTCCTCGATCTATCAGGCAAAAGATCTCCACGATCTATCAGACCTTCTCGGTCTAGGCACTGTTCCTACGAGCACTAGCTATTCTACAATATATATATCTATATATATTAATTGTTGTTTTTGGAATGAATTTTCCTTAAGAATTTGTGGTCTATTTATAGCGTTTGGGGAAATACTATATACTAATAAAATAATATTATTTACTATTCATGTGGGACCCACGCCCAAATTTTTCTTGTGGTGGGGCCCTCCACTTTTTCTTTTTTTTCAACAAAATTTTGGCAAGTTTGTCATCTTGTGTTTCTTTTCAAAAATGGCTGCATGCACATTTTTCTTAAGGTTAAAAAATTATTTTATAATCCAACAATCCCCCACAAATTTTTTAAACTAGTGTTGTGTAACGGTGCCGTTGTTTCAATCGTTGTGCATAAGGAAGATGTCGCAAGGACTTGAATCCCCTTTAGACCAACTGAATAAAAGATAGATGCATGGTGTCATAGAGACTTGAACCAGCACTTGTCTAAAAATCCAGCGATCACACAAGATCAAACTTATCTGTGGTAGTTTTCACTTTGAACCACACTTGCCTTTGCCTATGCCTTTGCCTTGCCTTTGTCTTTGCACATTTATGGCCATGTGCATGTCCTGATTTCTGTTAGGGCTCTAGGTATCTTTCCACAAGACACCATAGGAGACGGCCAAATCTCCACCCATGCATAGGTGAGTTCTTTAGGCATGTTTCCTATCAAACATCACGTATCTGAAATGCTTTGAACTCATTAAGGCATAAGAGCCATCCTCTCTCATGATAGGATTCTAGGTGAAAAGATCAAAGTTTTACTCGGGTAGTTTAGCAAGGTAAGGATAGTATTAGAGGTTGATCAAAGATCAATTAGGTACCCTGATGCGGCATAATTATGTACCAAAATTGCAAGTGCACAATTGATCAAGTTATAGTATAAAAAGTTATCGATCCTACGAGGAAGGTGATTTTAAGAGATTTTTAGAATAGGTTCTTATGTTGTGTGCGTGACAAAATAGGATTAAAGAATAAGTGTGGTTGTGATGAGTGATTGTTGTGAATATATGCAAGAGACAATGAATTGAATTTTAGAGAAAAAAAAATAAGAATCAAAGAATAAATGAATTCACAAGGCAAGAAAGAAGAATGAATAAAATCAAGAAATAAAAAAGAATTCAAGAAAGTTAAGATGGATGATTCAATTTAGATATGAGAAATCTAGAATTTAATCCACTAGCTAATCTCAATTACAAAATACAAACTATTCTCTTTTTAACATATTTCAACTTAGATTTATTAAGCATAGACTATCAAACCATTTAAGGAAAGTATAACCTATCAAATTATCATCTAAATTAAAATTACTATTCATGATAAGAACGACAACAAGATAGTAATCCTAGAATTCATAAGCATAACCTATCAAACCATTTAAGATAAGCATAGATTATCAAATTCTTCTTCTACCGATTAGTTTTCTATTTGATTATCCTAAACATGAACATTTTAAGTGAAAGAGAATAATTTGCATAGTATAAAAGAAATTTAGACTAGCATCATACAATTCTAAGATTCCTACAAAAATTAATTTCACATCTTAGAAAGCAAGAAGAAAAAGAACTAATTACAAAAATAAAAAGAAAGGAAAAATCTAAACTATGAACAAGAATTAAATCTATCTACAAAGAAAATAAAAATTTAAACTACAAAAATAAATTATAAAAATTAATTACAAGAAAATAAATCTACTCTACAAAGAAAATAAAAATCTAAACTAGAAAAAATAAATTGCAAAAATTAATTACAAGTAAATAAATCTACTCTACAAAGAAAATAAAAATCTAAACTAAAAAAATAAATTGCAAAAATTAATTACAAGAAAATAAATCTACTCTACAAAGTAAATAAAAATATAAACTAAAAAATAAATAAATTGCAAAAATTAATTACAAGAAAATAAATCTACTCTACAAAGAAAATAAAAATCTAAACTAAAAAAATAAATTGCAAAAATTAATTATAAGAAAATAAATCTACTCTACAAAGTAAAGTGCAAAAAGAAATAAAAAGACAAGAAAATAAATCTACACTATAAACATGAATGTAAATCTAACTAATAAGCAATAATAAAGAAATTACTAAAAAGAAATAAAAGAGAAAAGAAATGCAAACCTTCAAATTGCTCTTCATCTCCATCCTCATCATTCAACAAAGAGGAGAAAGAACAAAATTAAAGGGGAAAAAATTATTATTATTAATTGCAACTAAAGTTATAATTTTTGGAATGCCTTCTCAATTAAGAGTAGCCCTCCTCTCCAAAAATAGAGTTTAAAAATTTTTTTCACTCCTCTCTAACCCCTCACCCTCTACCCCTATTTATAGTAATCTTCAATGAATAGGAGCCATTGGATTTGTCTTGAGTCCCAAGCACAATCTCCACCTTTGATTTATTTGATTTTCAAAAGAAATTGAAAATCTAATTTGTAGCAGTCCAAAGTCCATTTTCATTCCAAGTCCATATGTCAGGTCCGGTCCATTTCATGTTAAAACCCTGCAGCAAATCAAAGTCAGCCCATTCATGTGATTAAAATCCGGCCATTCATGTTAAAACCCTGCAGCAAATCAAAGTCAGCCCATTCATGTGGTTAAAATCCAAAACAAATCCGGCCCACTCATTCATTTAATTTTCAATCAAAATCTCCGGCCCATTCATGATTCTCTTGTGAAAAAAAAATCAAAACTGCAACCTTGGTTCCGGTCCACTGCAGCAGCTAGTGATTTTCGCATAAAAGTCCAATTCATTTTTAAGCAACCAAGTCCAAATCCGGTTCCTTGCACACATGTGATTTTCAAAAATTAATTCTCTTATTTTTTTTCATTTACTCAAGGGTCTTTGTTGAGAGATGGGATTTTTGGGATTTATTCTTTATTAACCTGCAATTAAAGATAAAAGCAATTATTAGTGCTATATTTATTCATATAACATAGATAATGAGGGTATAAAATTAAAATAAAATGTGATTATCAAATACCCCCACACCTAAACTTTTGCTAGTCCTCTAGCAAAGAAAATAAAAAGAAAATCCTAACTCACTTTCGCAGGAATCGCGGTTGTATTTAGCGCATACAACAAGCCTTTAAACCCCTAGGTTACCCTAGTGGACGAGTTGTAGTCTCGTGAGGGTTTGCAGTGAATATACCCACAAAATTCGGTCAACTTGCCAAGTTAAATAAGTCAGTAAATAACAGATTTTCCTTGATATATTTAAACATTCTAATTGAAGCTAGTTAATAATCAAGAAAACGTTTTTATATACAACTCCAATGTAAATCCCTTAGAAAATCTTTTTCATTATAGCAATACAAAACCAAGTCAAATCTTAGAAATTTAATTAAAAAGTTTTGAAAAGAACATGCTAACTCTTTGTTTTAAATATCTTTCAAGTCTCTTGATCAAAAATTGTTTTTCAAGACCATATATACAAAACAACAATATATAAAAACAATTGTTAGTGTTATATATATGTATATTTTTTCCACTCTCTAATTCTTGGTGATTGTTTTCTATTTTAACGGGCTTTCTAAGTGACCATTTAACGAGTTTTGGGCCAATGAATCCCAACCCAATTGGGCTTAGGTCATTAAGTATAGAGATACTCCTTGGGCTTAATTGCTCAGTCAACTTAGGCTTTATAAGATAGAATCACCTTAAATTTAAGAGTTTTTTTTTTTGAAGTGGTGCCCATTTTTCGCACTCTTCTTTATAAGGTTAGTTTTTTTTAATATATATATGTGTAAGTATATATAGTCTTAAAAAATATGTAAATCAAGATAACTTGAAAAAAAATATTTTCAAACTCTAAGTTAAGCATGCAAAAATTTCATTATTTTTAATTAAAAATCTTAAGGTAAGACTTAAGTAAAGTATACTAGTTGAAAAATCATTTCTTAAGAATTTTATTTGGAGTTATCATAAAAGGTGAACTTGAATATGTCACTAACTAAGAATTAGAAAATTTAAAATCTATCAATTTGATCAATTATTACTTAACTCTATTAATTTGGCAAGTGACAATATTTTTATAATTTTTTTTAACAAAAAGAAAGAAAAATATAACTAAAAAGGTAAAATAAAGAGAAAAATATGTATTTCTTACCCCCACACCTAAATTTTGCATTGTCCTCAATGCAAATTCGCTGAAGCACAAAGTAAAGCAGATAAAATTAAAGAACTTACAGTTGTTCGGTTGACAATGATGATAAGGATCTGCAATTACTGTTAGTATGAGGATGAAGAAATCAAATAAGAGGAAAAATTGTAAGTAAGTATTATGTTATTTATTTATTATTATCCTGTGCTACTTATTCAAATTTTTGTTGTTTTTTTTTAAGAAACAAAAGAACTTTTTTTTAAGAAACAAAAGAAAAATTAGTTTTTTTATTTTTTTTATTTTTATAGATAATGAGGTTCATGAAGAACCAACACCTCTTCCTCTCCAAGCGTAGAAAATTCTAAAAATGGTTTTAGACGTTGACCATTTATTTTAAAAATATTACCATTTTTAGGATTTTCTATCTCGACAGCTCCATGTGAGAAAACTTGTTTGACAAAAAATGGACCTGTCCATCTTGATCTTAATTTTCCAGGAAAAAGATACAATTTTGAATTGTACAATAAAACTTTCTGTCCTGGAGAGAAATTTTTTCGCAAAATTGATTTGTCATGAAAAATTTTTGTTTTCTCTTTGTAAATTTTTGAGTTTATGTATGCATCATTCCGAATTTCTTCCAACTCATTTATTTGGAGCAATCTGTTCTTACCTGCCGAGTCTGAATCAAAATTCAACTGTTTTATTGCCCACATTGCTCGATACTCCAACTCTACTGGTAAGTGATAGGCTTTTTCAAACACTAGTTTGTATGGTGACATCCCCAAATTGACCTTGAAAGCTGTTCTATATGCCCACAGAGCATCACATAATTTTACAGACCAATCTTTTCTTATATTTTTTTCTCACTCTCTAATTCTTGGTGATTGTTTTCTATTTTAACGGGCTTTCTAAGTGACCATTTAACGAGTTTTGGGCCAATGAATCCCAACCCAATTGGGTTTAGGTCATTAAGTATAGAGATACTCCTTGGGCTTAATTGCTCAGTCAACTTTGGCTTTATAAGATAGAATCACCTTGAATTTAAGAGTTATTATTTTTTTTGGGTGGTGCCCATTTTTCGCACTCTTCTTTTATAATGTTAGTTTTTTTTTAATATATGTATGTGTAAGTATATATAGTCTTTTAAAAAAATTTGTGTAAATTAAGATAACTTGAAAAAATATTTTCAACTCTAAGTTAAGCATGCAAAAATTTCATTATTTTTAATTAAAAATCTAAGGTAAGACTTAAGTAAAGTATACTAGTTGAAAAATCATTTCTTAAGAATTTTATTTGGAGTTATCATAAAAGGTGAACTTGAATATGTCACTAACTAAGAATTAGAAAATTTAAAATCTATCAATTTGATCAATTATTACTTAACTCTATTAATTTGGCAAGTGACAATATTTTTATATTTTTTTTTTAACAAAAAGAAAGAAAAATATAACTAAAAAGGTAAAATAAAGAGGAAAATATGTATTTCTAAGAGGAAAATATGTATTTCTCACCCCCACACCTAAATTTTGCATTGTCCTCAATGCAAATTCGCTGAAGCACAAAGTAAAGCAGTTAAAATTGAAGAACTTACAGTTGTTCGGTTGACAATGATGATAAGGATCTGCAATTACTGTTAGTATGAGGATGAAGAAATCAAATAAGAAAAAAATTGTAAGTAATTTTTTATTTTTTTATTTTTATTTTTTTATTTTTTGTTACTTATTCAATTTTTTTTTTTATAGATAATGAGGTTCATGAAGAACCAACACCTCTTCCTCTCCGAGCGTAGAAAATTCTAAAAATGGTTTCAGACGTTGACCATTTATTTTAAAAATATTACCATTTTTAGGATTTTCTATCTCGACAGCTCCATGTGGAAAAACTTGTTTAACAAAAAATGGACCAGTCCATCTTGATCTTAATTTTCCCGGAAAAAGATGCAATTTCGAATTGTACAATAAAACTTTCTGTCCTGGAGAGAAATTTTTTCGCAAAATTGATTTGTCATGAAAAATTTTTGTTTTCTCTTTGTAAATTTTTGAGTTTATGTATGCATCATTCCGAATTTCTTCCAACTCATTTATTTGGAGCAATCTGTTTTTACCTGCCGAGTCTGAGTCAAAATTTAACTGTTTTATTGCCCACATTGCTCAATGTTCCAATTCTACTGGTAGGTGACAAGCTTTTCCGAATACTAATCTGTATGGTGACATTCCCAAATTGGCCTTAAAAGCTGTTCTATACGCCCACAGAGCATCACACAATTTTACAGACCAATCTTTTCTGTTATGATTAACTGTTTTTTCTAAGATTTGTTTGATCTGCCTGTTTGTGACCTCTACTTGTCCACTGGTTTGGGGGTGATAAGGAGTTGACAATTTGTGTGTGATTGAATATTTCCTCATCAAAGCCTCGAAAGAACGGTTACAGAAATGTGTACCGTTATCACTGATGATCGCTCGAGGTACTCCAAACCGGGCAAAAATGTTCTCTTTCAAAAACTTGACAACGACCTTGTTGTCATTAGTTTTGCAAGCTACCGCCTCAACCCATTTTGACATGTATTCAACGGCTACTAGAATGTAGACATTTCCAAAGGAATTTGGAAATGGTCCCATGAAATCGATACCCCACAGATCAAAAAGTTCAACGGATAAGATGGGTTGTAGGGGCATCATATTTCTTCTAGTGACCTTCCCTAAAAGCTGACAGCGGTTACAGGTTTTGCAAAACTCGAATGAATCCTTGAAGAGAGTGGGCCAATATAGCCCAGACTGGAGAACTTTTTTAGCTGTTTTTCTTGGGCCAAAGTGGCCCCCACATGCTTGCTCATGACAAAAGGATATAACACTCCTAGTTTCTTCAGTGGGAACACACCTCCTAAAGATCTGATCAGGACAGTATTTGAACAGATATGGATCATCCCAGTAAAAGTATTTTACTTGGGAGAGAAAACGGGATCTATCCTGTTTGGACCAATGAGAAGGGATCTGGTTCATGACTATGTAGTTCACAATGTCGGCGAACCAGGGAACAGATTGGATTTCTAGGAGTTGTTCATCTGGAAAATGTTCATTGATTGGAACGGTTGATGTTGGTGCATTTGGGAGTCGAGAGAGGTGATCTGCTACGGGGTTCTCTGTTCCCCTTCTGTCAAGAATTTGAATGTCAAACTCTTGAAGAAGGAGAATCCATCTAATGAGCCGTGCTTTAGCATCCTTTTTGGTCAAAAGATACTTTAGTGCGGCATGATCAGTGAAAACTTTGGTTAAGGAACCGATGAGGTAGGACCTGAATTTTTCTAAGGCAAAGACTACAGCTAAAAACTCTTTCTCTGTGACAGAGTAGTTTTGCTGGGCATCATTCAGAGTCCTACTGGCGTAGTAGATCACATGCGGTTTTCCATCAAACCGTTGTCCTAAAACAGCTCCAATCGCAGAATCAGATGCATCACACATCAGTTCGAATGGTAAGGTCCAGTCCGGTGCATGAATGATAGGAGCTGTGGTTAGCTCCTTTTTCAGATATTCGAAAGCTTTGAGGCAGTCGGGGGAGAAGACAAATGATGTATCCTTGGCTAAAAGATTGGTCAAGGGTCTAGCAATTTTGCTGAAATCCTTGATGAAACGTCGGTAAAAACCAGCATGACCAAGAAACGATCTGACATCTTTGACAGTTTTGGGAGGAGGGAGATTGGAAATGAGATCTACCTTAGCTTTGTCCACTTCGATTCCCCTATTGGAAACTACATGTCCTAAGACAATGCCTTGTTTGACCATGAAATGACATTTCTCCCAATTGAGAGTCAGATTTTTCTCCCTACACCGTTCTAGGACCAGTTTAAGATGATGCAAACATTGGGAAAATGTGTCACCAAAAATGGAAAAGTCATCCATGAAAATTTCGAGAAATCGCTCTACCATGTCGGAAAAAATACTGATCATGCAACGTTGGAATGTGGCCGGTGCATTGCACAGGCCAAAAGGCATGCGTCGGTATGCGAATGTTCCATACGGGCAAGTGAATGTGGTTTTCTCCTGATCTTTGGGAGCGATAGGGATTTGATTGTAACCTGAATATCCATCCAGGAAACAGTAGAACTCGTGTCCTGCTAAACGCTCTAACATTTGGTCAATGAAAGGAAGAGGGAAATGATCTTTCCGAGTGGCTAAGTTGAGTTTTTTGTAGTCAATACAGACTCGCCATCCAGTTTGGATCCGAGTGGGAATCAGCTCATTAGCCTCATTTTGGATCACGGTGATCCCAGATTTCTTTGGAACAACTTGGACCGGACTCACCCATGAACTATCAGAAATGGGATAAATGATCCCATGATCGAGACATTTCAGAATGTCTTTCCTAACGGCTTCTTTCATCACTGGGTTTAACCTACGTTGAGCATCTCTAGTAGGTTTGGCATCATCTATCAAATGGATTCGGTGTTGAACAATGGTTGGACTAATCCCTTTGATATCAGCCATGGTCCATCCAATGGCTTCCCTATTCTCTCTTAAAACATCTAAGAGAGCTTCCTTTTGACTGGTAGTTAAGTCAGAAGAAATGATAACTGGTAAAGACTCGTTCTCCCCTAAGTAGACATACTCTAGATTCTCGGGTAGAGGTTTGAGCTCTAACTTAGGGGGTTCCTCCACAGATGGGCGAAGCTGGGCTCGGGGTTCTATCTCTAAAGGTTCTCGTTGCCAGCCAACAGTAGAAACATGATTGACCAGCGGTTCTATTTCTAGTTCGTCATAAGAAAACTCCTCAATCATTAAATCAGATGCATTTGAATCAGACTCACACTCTCCCTCTTGTTGTTCACTGGATATTCCCTGAATAAAATTCACTTCCATGGGTTCATCAGATGGATCACTAGGTTGTCTCCCTAAGTTGAAGATATTAAGGTCAACAGTCATATTCCCAAAAGATAGTTTCATTTGACCGGTTCTACAATTTATCAAAGCATTTAAGGTGGCTAAGAACGGTCTTCCTAGAATGACGGGGATTTGACGTTTGAGATTGGAAACGGGCTGCGTTTCCAAGACAATAAAATCAACAGGGAAAATGAACTCTCCAACTTTGATCAGAACATCCTCTACCTCTCCTTTGGGAATTTTTACAGATCTATCAGCTAACTGTAGAGTGCATCTTGTAGGTTTAAGTTCTCCTACACCTAGCTGTTGATAGACTGAATAAGGAAGGAGGTTGACGCTGGCTCCCAAGTCTAGAAGTGCCTTATCAATGTGAGTGTTACCTATGACGCATGGAATTGTGGGACAACCAGGGTCCTTGTATTTCAACGGCATGGGTTTTGAAAAAATTTCACTGAGGTTGGCAGCTAAGAAGACTTTCTTGGGGACATTGGTGGTTCTTTTCTTAGTGCATAAGTCCTTCAAGAACTTTGCATAAGAGGGAATTTGTTTGATTGCATCTAGAAGAGGAATGTTGATCTTGACCTGTTTAAATGTTTCTAGGATTTTCTCAACCTGCGCGGAGTTTTTCCTAGGTTTGAGTCTATCTGGAAAGGGGGCAACGGGCCTATACCTATCTAGATCAGGCTCAATCTCAAGTTCAGCATTTTGGTCATTAGAAGGAATTGCTTCATCGGAAGGAGTGTTTTGAATGAGAGAAGGGGTTTGATCCGGTGGCATTCTAACCTGATTGTCTATTTGTTTTCCTGATCTCAGAGTGTGAATTGCATTCAGTTGAGCTGGATTGTTGGAACTGGATCCAGTGTCTTTAGGGTTTGTAACAGGTTGACTTGGGAATTTTCCTTTTTCTCTCTCACTTACGGCAGCGGCTAGTTGCCCAAGTTGGGTTTCTAACCGGGATATGGCTTGTGTGTTCGAGTTGAGTACTTGGCTGGTAGTTTGTATGAATGAATTTAGAGTGGTGGATGATTGGGCCAACATGTTGGTAGTTTGTGTAGAAGCTTTGATCATAGCTTCTAAACCTTTTTCTAAGATACTCAAACGTTTGTCATGATCAGAATTTGATTGATTTGTGGGCTGGTGAGGATTAAGATGTTGGTTTGGAAAAGGTGGGTTAGAAAAATTGTTCGGTGTATTGAACGGGACAGCGTTTCCCCTCGGGAATTGTGGGTTTGATGCGGGAATGAAGTTTTGGTTTCCATGAGAATTTCCTTGGTTCCAAGCAAAGTTGGGATGATTTCTCCAACCTGGATTGTAGGTTGGAGAAAATGGATCATTTCTAGCGTGCTGGAATGCAGCGTTCATCTGTTCTAAAGCATGGTTGTTTCCTAGGAGAGGGCATTCCTCTGAAACGTGGGTAGGAGACTGACAGTTATGACAACCCGGGGCAGAAATATGATTGATTTGAGCCGGAGCTCGTTCCTTAACTTCTAAGGCTTCTAACCTCCGCATAATCGTCGCCATCTTCGTTTCAGAAGCAATGTTTGGCTCCAGGGAAAGACCACTAGACTTGGATTGGGGAACTGATGAAACCCTGTCATCACAGTTTTCCCACTGCATTGTCTTCTCGGATAAACTCTCTAGAAATTCCCAAGCTTCATCTGCGTTTTTCCTCATAAAATCTCCCTGACACATCGATTCTAAAGATGTTTTTGAAAAATAGTCCAATCCTTCATATATGACTTGGCACAATCGTCATTTTTCTAGACCATGATGAGGACATTGGATTAAAAGATCTTTAAATCGGTCGAAATATTTCCAGAATGGCTCTCCCGGGATAATTTTAAAGTTTTGAATGCTGTTCCTAAGCTTTACCGTTTTGTGAATAGGGAAAAATTTCTTGAGAAAAACGGTGACAAATTCCTCCCAAGTTGAGATGGAATTTATCGGTAAGCTGTACAGCCATTTTTTAGCTTTGTCCTTTAGAGCAAATGGAATAAATCTAAGCTTAATCGCATCTTCGGTTAATTCTCTCATTTTTATCATAATACATACTTCCTCAAATTCCGAGATAAATATATATGCATCTTCTGTTTCATTACCTAGGAATTTGGGAAGCATGTTTATATAATGCGGTCTAAGCTCGAAATTTGCTCCATTTGCTTCGGGGAGCCTTATGCAAGATGGAATTGCATTTCTGGTGGGGTAACACATATCCTGAAGAACGGGTTGATTTGCCATTTCTTGAATTGGTTCGACACGGATTAAACGATGAGAATTATCCTGAACCCAAGTTTACATACACCAAAACAATTATATTTTTTTTTCTCTTTTTTTTTTTTAAGGAAAGAAAGACAATTAGTTTTTTTTTATATGAAAAGATAAAAAAATCAAAGCAATCATTTTTCAATCAACTCTAATTCTAGGGTTTAGCCTAACTCCACTAGACCATCTCCTAACCAAAAACTCCTACAGTGAAAAGATCAAAGTTTTACCCAGGTAGTTAGCCAGGTAAGAATAGTACTAGAGGTTGATCAAAGATCAATTAAGTACCTTTTTCCTTGCGGAACGCTTTACGCAACCCCTAAACCTTGTCTTAGACACCAACTATTCTGAGAAAACTTAAACCGGTTCACTTATGGATTTCTTATTCCTTATTGAGCTCGAATCCTTAGGGGCCAACGTCTAATGAGTTTTAGAAGGCTTGGGTTTGTGAAGTGAGGAATTAGTGATTTGTGGGCTAAGGAAAGGGTGATGAAATCCCTTACCTTATCTTGATTTTGGGTTTTGCCCTTAAGAATGTTTTAAGTGTGTGCCAAATCAAGTGCTACAATCACTTTGGTGAATTCCTACACTATATGAAATGCAACCCTAGAAATTAAAAGCGACTAAAAAGGATGATAAAGAAAAATCTTTTTATTTTTTAATTATGGTCAACAAAAATAATTTTTTTTTAAAATCCTAATTGTCTCTAATTGTGAAGCTAGCTAAAGATGGTGGAATTGAAACTAGAAAGAAGACTTACCCGAAAGCAATGCTCCAAATTCTTGATCTTCAATCCAAGATTTTTCAAGCTCCAAGCGGTTCCTTCACAATAAAACACACAAGTTAAAGAACCAAAATAATAAAATCCTATTTTAGCACCCTCCCCGGCAACGGCGCCAAAAAACTTGATGCGGCATAATTATGTACCAAAATTGCAAGTGCACAATTGATCAAGTTATAGTATAAAAAGTTATCGATCCCACGAAGAAGGTGATTTTAAGAGATTATTAAACTTGGTTCTTATATTTTGTGCGTGACAATTAGGAATAAAGAATAAGTGTGATTTTGTTGAGTGATTGTTATGAATATATGCAAAAGATAATAAATTGAATTTTAGAGGAGAGAAGGAAGAATTAAAGAATAAATGAAATCACAAGGCAAGAAATATGAATTAATAAAATCAAGAAATAAAACCAAAAATGAAAAGAAAATTTAAGAAAGTTAAGATGAAGGATTCAAAAGAGGTAAGAAATCTAGAATATAATCCACTAACCAATTTCAATTACAAAATATAAACTATTCTCTTTTTATCATATTTCAACTTAGATTTATTAAGCATAGATTATCAAACCATTTAAGGAAAGTGTAACCTATCAAATTATCATCTAAGTTAAAATTACTATTCATGATAAGAACAACAACATGATAATAATCCTAGAATTCATAAGCATAACTCATACAATTCTAAGATTCCTACAAGAATTAATTTCACATCTTAGAAAGCAAGAAGAAAAAGAACTAATTATAAAAATAAAAAGAAAAGAAAAATCTAAACTATGAACAAGAATTAAATCTATCTACAAAGAAAATAAAAATTTAAACTACAAAAATAAATTGTAAAAATTAATTACAAGAAAATAAATCTACTCTACAAAGAAAATAAAAATCTAAACTAGAAAAAATAAATTGCAAAAATAAATTACAAGTAAATAAATCTACCCTACAAAGAAAATAAAAATCTAAACTAAAAAAAATAAATTGCAAAAATTAATTACTTCTAATATTCCTACAAGAATTAATTTCACATCTTAGAAAGCAAGAAGAAAAAGAACTAATTACAAAAATAAAAAGAAAAGAAAAATCTAAACTATGAACAAGAATTAAATCTATCTACAAAGAAAATAAAAATTTAAACTACAAAAATAAATTGTAAAAATTAATTACAAGAAAATAAATCTACTCTACAAAGAAAATAAAAATCTAAATTAGAAAAAATAAATTGCAAAAATTAATTACAAGTAAATAAATCTACTCTACAAAGAAAATAAAAATCTAAACTAAAAAAAATAAATTGCAAAAATTAATTACAAGAAAATAAATCTACTCTACAAAGTAAATAAAAATCTAAACTAAAAAATAAATAAATTGCAAAAATTAATTACAAGAAAATAAATCTACTCTACAAAGAAAATAAAAATCTAAACTAAAAAAATAAATTGCAAAAATTAATTACAAGAAAATAAATCTACTCTACAAAGTAAAGTGCAAAAAGAAATAAAAAGACAAGAAAATAAATCTACACTATAAACATGAATGTAAATCTAACTAATAAGCAATAATAAAGAAATTACTAAAAAAAAATAAAAGAGAAAAGAAATGCAAACCTTCAAATTGCTCTTCATCTCCATCCTCATCATTCAACAAAGAGGAGAAAGAACAAAATTAAAGGGGAAAAAATTATTATTATTAATTGCAACTAAAGTTACAATTTTTGGAAGGCCTTCTCAATTAAGAGTAGATTAATTGCAACTAAAGTTACAATTTTTGGAAGGCCTTCTCAATTAAGAGTAGCCCTCCTCTTCAAAAATAGAGTTTACAAAATTTTTTCACTCCTCTCTAACCCCTCACCCTCTACCCCTATTTATAGTAATCTTCAATGAATAGGAGCCATTGGATTTGTCTTGAGTCCCAAGCACAATCTCCACCTTTGATTTATTTGATTTTCAAAAGAAAATGTAAAATCTAATTTGTAGCAGTCCAAAGTCCATTTTCATTCCAAGTCCATATGTCAGGTCCGGTCCATTTCATGTTAAAACCCTGCAGCAAATCAAAGTCAGCCCATTCATGTGATTAAAATCCGGCCATTCATGTTAAAACCCTGCAGCAAATCAAAGTCAGCCCATTCATGTGATTAAAATCCAAAACAAATCCGGCCCACTCATTCATTTGATTTTCAATCAAAATCTCCGGCCCATTCATGATTCTCTTGTGAAAAAAAATCAAAACTGCAACTTGGTTCCGGTCCACTGCAGCAGCTAGTGATTTTCGCATAAAAGTCCAATTCATTTTTAAGCAACCAAGTCCAAATCCGGTTCCTTGCACACATGTGATTTTCAAAAATTAATTCTCTTATTTTTTTTTATTTACTCAAGGGTCTTTGTTGAGAGATGGGATTTTTGGGATTTATTCTTTATTAACCTGCAATTAAAGATAAAAGTAATTATTAGTGCTATATTTATTCATATAACATAGATAATGAGGGTATAAAATTGTAATAAAATGTGATTATCATACCCCGTTCCTTGCGGAGCGCGTTATGCAACTCCCAAACCTTGCCTTGGACACCGACTAACCCAAGAAAACTTGAACCCTCCCTTTGTAAATCTTACTTGACTTTTGAACCATTTATCTTGTCATTAGTAGCATAAGCTTTGAACTAATAACTTGAAGTAAATGGTAAGTATTTGTAAGACTACTAACTTTTACAAATCTTACTTGACTTGTGAACCAATTATCTTATTATTAGTAGCATAAGCTTTGAACTAATAATTTAATAAACATGGTAAGTATCTGTAAGACTTACAAAACTTTAAGACCCATTCCAGCAGACATCCTTTCGACTATGTCCTTTTTTAGACCTTTAGTCAAAGGATCAGCAACATTCTCTGAAGACCGGACGTCAATCACAGAGATGACTCCTTGACAAATGAGCTCTCTCAAATAGCCATGCTTCAGACGAATGGTCCGCTTCTTTCCATTGAACATCGAGTTCGCTGCTACAGCACTCTCCGCTTGATTATCACAATAGATAGTAATTGTGCATTGTAATTCTGTTAATGGAAGGTCTCGGAGAAAACAACTGAGCTATTCAGCTTCAACTCTTGTAGCACAGAGTGCGAAGAACTCAAATTCCATCGATGACTGTGCAATCATGGTTTGCTTCTTAGACTTCCACAAGACGGTAGCTCCACCCATGGTGAAGACAAATCCTCCAGTAGATCTGTACTCATCTGGTTCTGAGCACCAACTCGCATCTGAATAGCCTTCGATTACACCCGGATATCCAGTGTAGAATAAGCCCAGACCTGTAGTTCCTTTCAAGTATCTCATCAATCTCTAGACAACATCCCAATGAAGCTTTCCAGGATTACTTATGAACCTACTAAGCATTCCTACAGCGAATGCAATGTCTGGCCTTGTGCAGCTCATCGCGTACATGAGACTCTCAATGATCTTTGAGTATCTCAGCTGCTCTACTGGTCTTCCAGTGTTTGGTCGAAGCTTCTTGTTGTAATCGTATGGCACTAATAGTTCTGACAAGTTGTTGTAGCCATACTTCCTTAGCATGCTCTCGATATAATGAGATTGAGACAATCCAATACCCTCTTTAGAGTATATGATTTTGATTCCGAGAATCACGTCCGCAGTTCCAAGGTCCTTCATGCTGAACTGTGCTGAAAGAAATTTCTTGGTAGATATTACTATCTCCAAATCACTCTCGATGATGAGCATATCATCCATATAGAGGCAGATGATCATCACCTTTCCTTCAGCGACTTTGATGTATAGGCACTTGTCAGATTCACTGACTTGATACCCATTGTTGCGAACAACCCCATCGAACTTCTCATGCCATAGTTTTGGTGCCTGCTTAAGTCCATATAAAGACTTAACAAGTTTACAAACCTTACCAGCTGGAGCATCAAGTCTTTCTGGTTTCTCCATGTATATCTCTTCTGTGAGATCTCCATTGAGAAAGGCAGTCTTCACATCCATCTGATGTATGACGAACCTTTTAATCGCCGCCCATGCGACAAGTACTCTGATGGTAGTGATCCTGCAAACTGGTGCATAGATATCAAAGAAGTCTATACCTTCTTTCTGAGAGAATCCTTTCGCCACTAGTCTTGCTTTGTACTTTTCAATAGTACCATCAGGACGAAGCTTCTTCTTGAAGATCCCTTTCGCCACTAGTCTTGCTTTGTACTTTTCAATAGTACCATCAGGACGAAGCTTCTTCTTGAAGATCTATTTGCAACTGATAGGCCTTTCACCTTCAGGTATATTCACCAGCTCCCAAGTATGATTTTGGATCAATGAATCCATCTCATCCTCTATAGCTTCTTTCCATAGAAGTCCGTCTGTTGACTGCATTGCTTCTTGGAAAGTCTGTGGGTCTCCTTCCACATTATAGGTGATGAAGTCATCTCTAAAATCTTTCTGTCTCCTGACACGCTTGAATGATGGTTTGATAACTCCTTCATCATTGATATTTTCAGTTTCTTGCGAAACTAGCTCCTCTGGTGCATCTGACGTATTAGCATTATCTGCTACATCTTTGAGCAATAAGCCTTTATGTTTGATAAACTTATCCTCAAAAAATTCTGCATCCCGAGCTTCAATGATGGAGTTGGTTCCAAGGTCCAGGAACCTGCACGCATTGCTATCTCCAGCAAAGCCAAGAAACACACATCTGTTTGCCTTTGGTCCGACCTTAGGCCTATTGATATCTGGAATTCGAACATATGCGAGACACCCCCATACTTTGAGATTATCCAAAGGGTCTGGATATCCTAACAATAACTGATGAGGAGTACTATCAGTTTTGGAGTAGGGTACTCTGTTTAGAATATAATTTGCCATCAGCAAAGCCTCTCCCCAATAGCAGGTAGGTAAACCAGATGTGATTAGCATCGAATTCACCATCTCGGTCAATGTGCGATTCTTCCTTTCTGCAGTCCTATTAGATTGAGGAGAATACGGAGCAGTAGTTTCTGCAATAATTCCATGCTCCTTGAAGTATGCTTCTGATTCCTTAGATCGGTATTCTCCTCCTCTGTCGCTCCTGAGTCTTTTCACCTGCAGTCCAAGCTGCTTCTCCACTCGAGTCCGAAACTCGACAAATTTGCTGAAGGCTTCATCTTTAGATTTCAGCAGGTAAACGTGGCAGAAGCGAGAATGGTCGTCGATGAAGGTGATGAAGTACTTCTTGCCGCCACAAGTGATGAAGCTTTTGAAGTCACAAGTATGTGAATGAATCAGATCCAACAGGTTGGTGCTCCTCGTGACACTTGAAAATGGCTTCCTCGTCAGCTTTGCTTGCGCACAAACTTCACATTTCTCAGGTTTGTTACCCCCACATTTTGGAAGTAATCCTAACTTCTCCATGCAAGATAATTTTTTATAATTTACATGTCTTAGCCTATTATGCCATAATACAGGGGAGTAAGCAGAAGATGATACTTCATTTATAACCAAGTTGGGTGCAATAGTACTGATCTTATATATGCCATCAGTACAATATGCATTGCTAAAATACATTTTCTTAAAGGATAATACAATCTTACCACCTTGAAAATCCAGTCTCATACCTGCATCACATAGCAGGCTTCCAGAGACTAAGTTTTTGGCAATTGAGGGAACATGTTTCACATCCTTCAATGTGAGAGTCTTTCCTGAAGAGAGAGTCAGCACCACAGTCCCAGTTCTAAGAATAGAAACCACAGAACGATCAGCCATTGATACGTTCTCTTTGGCAACAACATAAGAAGAGAATAGATCTCTGTTGGAGCAGACATGACAAGTAGCACCTGTATCTAACCACCAACCAAAGATGTTGTTAGGAGTTGTTACCTGGAAGAGCATAGCCACACAATCATCAATTTGATTGACATTGTGCGTAGTTTTTTTCTTTGGTGCTTTGCAGTCCTTGGCAAAATGTCTTTGCTTCCCACAATTGAAGCATTTGCCACTCTTCTTGAACTCCTTCTTCTGAACGTTCAGGTTCTTTGGATTCTGGTTCTTCCTTTTGTTAAAGAACTTCTTCTTCTTGTTGAAAGATGAATTATTACCCTTCTCAGAGTTAGCAGCCACCATGTTAGCAGACGTCTTCTGCTTAGCGATGAGCTCATTCTTCGTGCAAGTCTGAGTCTCGTCCTCGATCCGAATGAATCTTTTCAAATCAGACAGAGTCACCTGTCTTTTCCTTCTTCGAATGTCAATGGAGAATGACATCCAAGATGGAGGAAGCTTGTTGACAATCGCACCAGAAATGAAGGTTTGATAAAGACTGGTCTTTTCATCTTTTAGCTTCATAACAAGCTTTTCAAGCTCTTTGACTTGAGGCAAAATCTCAGTGTCATCTTCGAACTTGAGGTCTAGAAACTTGTCGATGAGGTGAGATTTAGACAGCTTCTCCTCATCCATGTACTGGTCCTCAAGAGCATTCCAGATTTTCTTCGCAGATGTCTTGTTGGTGTAAGCATCTGCTAGATGATCGGCTAGGCAGTTAAGGAGATAACTCCTGCAGAATGATCATCTTTAGCCCAAGAGGCTTCAGATTCAGAATCTTCTTCAGAGTCGGGTTTCTCCTCAGAGACCACATAGTAGATTTTTAAGAATTGCATCCCGAAGATTGTAGGCGTCTAAAAATGCCTATGGGTGCCCGCACACAGCTCGAGACCAAGAGAAGGCGATGAACGTCGTTATCTGAGTCTAAGAGGATTATCTGTCGTCGACAAACGCATGAAGCGAAATGACGAACCAAGTGGCCCACATGCTTCAATCAACGCGCGCGCGTCAATCAGCTCGCATGCGTCAATCAACACGCGCGTATCAATCAACACGCGCACGTCAATCAGTTCGGGCGCATCGGTCAACACGCGTGCATCAATCAACACGCGCGCATATCAACCAACGCGCGTGTTGACGGTCAATCCCACAACGAAGCGTGCAAGTCAACAAGACGGTCAAATATGCAGAACGGTGGAAAATACAAATCCCGGAAGAACCGGAAAACACGAAAATCAGCGAAGTCAAAAGCGCGCCGTGCGGTACGGACCAAACCGACCCACGCCCGCACGGGTCGGAATGATCCGACCCGCGCAAGCACGGGTCGGAATAATCCGACCCGCGCCGACGCGGGTCGGAATAATCTGGACGCGGGATCGGATACATCCGACCGCACGCAAGCGTGGGCGTGTCAGTCCATGCCGAACCGCGTCAGATTTGTCCTGCGCGCGCTGTTTCGACCCGGTTCGGTTTTTGACGGTTTTTCTCGGGATTTGGTCGTTCCTGAGCATCCAAACTGATCTGATATCATCCCCTAACATGGTTAATCAGTTATTAACTGAAGATAGAGTCAAATCACTTGTTCTCATCCAAATAACCACATCCGAGGCCTATAAATATGAACCTAAGGCCTCCATTTTCGAGGGCGGAGTTATTATCAAGATGTGGAGGTGCTGCTGGATTGAGGAGTCAAGGAGCACGAATTTCAGCGATGGTTGACAGATCTTGGCGAGTTCTTCGGCATAAAGAAGGAGAGTTCGAGAGATCCGACGCCCGTTCCCGTCCATTCCTTGAGATTAGGCTTGGTCTTAATCTCGAGAAGAGTTCTGATTTCGCTTGGTCGATCTCAGCGCTTCAAATCAAACACTACCTCGGTGAAGGCGAAGCTCTGCTGAATTTTTCATTAACCGGATCCAGATCGACGGTCGTCTACGGATAAACCCTGGCACAGGCAAAGATCACACGCAAGCAGAAGACCGATAAACGATCTCTGCGTTTGTTTGATAAAGTTGTAAACTTTTTTTTATTTTCATTGTGTAAGGAGATCTTATAAAAAGATCAACTTTTTATTTTATTCGAGTTTATTGTAACGACTAAAGTTGTAATAGATTCGATGGCAATGAAAACAACAACTTTCGACGCAAACAAAGATCACTTTCCAACGCCATGCGTTGAAGTTGGAACCATCAAAGTTCTCTAACTTAAGACAATCCACTCCAAGAGTCCTTGCAGGATCCATGGTAGATCAAAATAATGCTTTAAGATTGTTGGCGCCTGTGGTTAAATCTGGAATAATACAGATATAAAGCAGCAAATAACTGAAAGAAAGCTGAAGTATAGTAATTTAAAATTTTCTAACTCAACTGTTGTGCGTTTGTAGAACGCTGTGCTTAAAGCATTATTTGGCATACTCCGGTGCAAGGATCCCAAGGCCAAATTGCTTTCAGGAACAGCAGTCCAGTACTCTGGTGTGCACCGACCCAGTACTGTCAAAATCTCCTCGATCTATAAGGCAAAGATCTTCTCGATCTATCAGGCAAAAGATCTCATCGATCTATCAGACAAAGATCTCCTCGATCTATCAGGCAAAAGATCTCCTCGATCTATCAGAACTTCTCGATCTAGGCACTGTTCCTATGAGCACTAGCTGTTCTACAACATATATATC
The DNA here is from genome assembly GCF_001876935.1 of Asparagus officinalis. Taxonomy (NCBI): domain Eukaryota; kingdom Viridiplantae; phylum Streptophyta; class Magnoliopsida; order Asparagales; family Asparagaceae; genus Asparagus; species Asparagus officinalis. The sequence goes on along the minus strand of NC_033795.1, from coordinate 75,481,772 downwards.
TATATATATTGATTGTTGTTTTTGGAATGAATTTTCCTTCAGGATTTGTGGTCTATTTATAGCGTTTGGGAAAACACTATGCACTAATAAAATAATATTATTTACTATTCATGTGGGAACCAAGCCTAAATTTTTCTTGTGGTGGGGCCCACCACTTTTTCTTTTTTTAAACAAAATTTTGGCAAGTTTGTCATCTTGTGTTTCTTTTCAAAAATGGCTGCATGCACATTTTTCTTAAGGTTAAAAAATTATTTTATAATCCAACAAGGTTGGCTAATAACAACTAATAGATGAGGAGATAATAAGGTTTGAAATACGAAAAGTTGACTTGTAAATGTTATGTTAGGGATCAAACAAAAAAAGTTATGTTAGGACAAAAATATAAAAAGAATCAATGAGTATAAACTTGTGGTGGAACCTGACTTATAGCATGTATCATGTTAATATGAAACTGTGAAAACCGCTGATACTCCCCTTATCAACAAGGGAGAACCGAAACCCAAACCAACTACAGAACTCTTTACTGTAATGTAGCATATGCCCTTGAAAACATCTTCATCGTCAACGATGGTTTTGGACATATTCGTAGATCTGGGGCGATCATGGTAGGTTACTTGGAGATAGCTTATCAGGCCATCTTGTGTTTGTGTATTAGGTGGAGTCACAATGTTTGAGATCTTCCCTGAGTAAATAAAGATCGGTCTTTTGCCGAGAGGTCTATTCAAATTCTCTCTTGTTGCATGGGAAACATCCTTATCTGTATCGCTTATGAACGATGGATATGTCCATTGAGCTTGCTCTGTGCTTGTAACAGGTGCGTTCATATGTATGAGCTATGTTGATTCAAAGTCAGCATGCAGGTTATTCATATACCATGAATTGATTTTCTTTGTGAGTAGATTGTTGTAGCTCATTGCAGTTTTCTTGAATTGGTGCGACTTATCTGCTTCAATTTACGGTTGTTACGGCGACAGAATATGGTATGGTGTTACATTGAGTTGCAGATTGGATGCTTATTATACATACGAGATGGGAAGTATATTTTTAATTATGTTGAAAACAATATTTACCCCCATCAATTCGCGCTTGCATTTTCATTGACGATAATGTGCATTATGAAACTCGATGCTATTGAACTGTTTAACCATGAATTTAGGTATAATACATGAGATAAACTATGGATTGACCTTCAATCAAAAAAATTTCTTTAGAGCAAACCAAGCCATCATCACATATTGGGAGCTTTCCTGCCCGGCAGATGAAAAAATAACAAATGGAAAAAAAAGAGAGAAATTGAAAAAAGAAAAATGTTAATAATTATTAGCTTGGCATAAACCCAAGAGTTCCAGTTTTGAATACGTAGCTTTTAACAAGATATGCAGGTATTTTTCCCGCCGCTTTTTATAAAAAGATTGCGATCATACTCATTTATCATCAAAATTTAAAATAAATATATTCCCTTGCCCTTCGTTCCACATTTCCATATTTTTTTGGAGAATTTTTTGAAATAGATTGGCTTTGAAAAATATTTAGCAAAACCGACTGTTTTGCTAAATATTCAGCAAAGCTAACCTTTTTTTGGCAAGCTCACCAAGGCTGCAAACAAAAAAGTTGGTTTTGCCAAATTTGAATTTTGAAATACACGGGACAGTGTGTTTAGTGGCCACTAATCGGCCACTAAACTAAACTCAGAAAACCCACGGGACTACTAATCCCATGGGTTTCCTCTTCACAAATACAAAACCAGCCTTTTTAATTAGGGATACATGCCAAAAGCCTGGGCGTCGCGAAATGTGTTAGCAATGGAGGGGGCCATGAGGCGGATACCCGCTCCAACTTCTCGATCTTGGGGATGATGAGGGATTGGGGGGACGAGGAGGAGGAGATGGTGAGGGTCCGAAGGAGGTTGGTGAAGAGGGAGGGGTGGAAGTCGCCGAGCCAGAGGAAGGGGATCTCAAGCGAGGAGTGCCATGGTTGTGGGGAGAGGAACTAGGAGGTGGTGGCGAGGTCGAGGCCGTCATAGTAGACCTGGAAGTGGAGAGGAGAGCGGAGCTGCGAGAGGATAGGAGGTCGGAGAACAATATCAGGGCCCCGCCAGAGATGACGATAGGGGAGTCGCCGAAGAAGAGGGAGAAGGATCGCCAAAGGTTGGGGAGGGTCGACCTTGATTTTATTTTCGCTCTGCCATTTGTCGGAGTAGAAGTTTAGTGGCTAGTTTTGTATTTGTGAAGAGAAAACCCACAACACGAGTAGTCCTGTGAGTTTTCAAATTTTAGTTTGGTCACTAAACACGCGGGACTAATAGTTCCATGTATTTTAAAACACAAATTCAACAAAACCAACCTTGGTGAGCTGACCAAAAAAATGTCGGTTTCGCTAAATATTTTTTAAAATTGGCCTATTATAAAAATTTCTCATGTTTTCATAATTTAAGTTTAAACTTGGATAAGATGGTTCTCCACAGAAGAAAAAAAAGGGAAAAATGTGTCTGGGCCCCAAAAGCAGAAACTTCATGTGACGAGGCCCCTCATATTTTTTCCTATGTGAATCAGCCTCTTGATGTGTGATACTTTGTACTGCAGCCTTTTTTTTTATCAATTATTACATGCCAGCTAAGCTAAAATCCCTAAATTATCCTTATCCTCTCTCCCCAATCCCTCAGACCCAGCACTCATATCCTCTCTCTCTCATCTCCTCTCTCTCTCTCTCTCATCCCTCTCTCTCTCTCTCATCTCTCTCTCCTCTCCTCTCTCCTCTCTCTAAAACTAAGAGCTTTCTCAAGCTCGTCACCCTGGCCCTCGCCGTTGCCGCCTCCGCTCAGGCCCCCAAGGCTCCCCACCCCTCCTTGAGTTCGCCGCCGCCTCCCCTCCTCCACCCGTCCTCGTCGCCATAGATCGTCGTCGCTCCCCCGTCGTAGATCGCCACCGCAGAGTTTGATAGCTTTATTCAAGGGAGAAACATGTGCTCCTAGGCATGCAAACAATTGGTATATGGATGACAAGTTCATGTGCATCTGCACAAAGGCTTGACTTGAACTTATAGTTAACAAAGCCTTCATACTGCAGAAGGAGTCTGCATGTGGAGATAGCTGCGGGCGTAATCTTGGGCCAAACTTTTCAGGCAGTAATGAAGAATGCTCATGATGTTTGATGAGAAAGATGATTGTAGCTAATACACATTCTCTTGCAAAATTTAAAGAAAGAATAACGTCTCTTGTGAACTTAGTATTATTAAATTTATGGATATTCAGATGATGACAGAATCCAAGTTATTTACATTTATCTATAATCATATTTTGGAAATTGATTAATTTCTTGGTGCTCGGTGGTTTTGTATTCTTTTACTTTTTGTAAACTTTTGGATGTTCCTTTCTTAGTTGTTTAATGCTTTTGTTGAGTGGCATTGCATGAATTTTCCTTTTGTTATTACATGTAGTCCTTTGTTTGCTGTAAAAGACTTACATCCTCTCTATACTGACTCCATGTTATGATTTTTAACTCCTAGCTATAAGAATTTCATAACATTGTTTGTATTGCAGTTCTAGCCCACACCTCGCTAGTTCTAACATAACAAGGGTTTTTACATGCACACTTGTTAATTCTTGCTTCTGCGTTAGTTCTAGCTTCTATTACCCTAGTTCTAGCTTGTATACAGCCAATTCTAGCCCACACCTTGCTAGTTCTAAACCCAACAATGGTTTCTTACATGCACACTTGTTAATTCTTGCTTCTGCGTTAGTTCTAGATTCCATTACCCTAGTTCTGGCTTGTATACAGCTAGTTCTAGCCCACACCTTGCTAGTTCTAAACACAACAAGGGTTTTTTACATGCACACTTGTTAATTCTTGCTTCTGCATTAGTTCTAGCTTGTATTACCCTAATCCTAGCTTGTATACAACTAGTTTTAGCCCACACCTTTCTAGTTCTAAACCTAAAAAGTGTTTTTTACATGCACACTTGTTAATTCTTGCTTCTGCGTTAGTTTTAGCTTGTATTACCCTAGTTCTAGCTTGTATACAACCAGTTCTAGCCCACACCTTACTAGTTCTAAACCCAACAAGGGTTTTTTACATGCACACTTGTTAATTCTTGCTTCTGTGTTAGTTCTATCTTATATTACCCTAGTTCTAGCTTGTATACAGCCAGTTCTAGCCCACACCTTGCTAGTTCTAAACCCAACAAGAGTTTTTTACATGCACACTTATTAATTCTTGCTTCTGCGTTAGTTCTAGCAACTATTACCCTAGTTCTAGCTTGTATACAGTCAGTTCTAGCCCACACCTTGCTAGTTCTAAACCCAACAAGGGTTTTTTACATGCACACTTGTTAATTCTTACTTCTGCATTAGTTCTAGCTTGTATTATCCTAGTTCTAGCTTGTATACAATCAGTTCTAGCCCACACCTTGCTAGTTCTAAACCCGGCCTTCGTATTTTACCTTCACACTTGTTAATTCTTACTTCTACGTTAGTTCTAGCTTCTATTATCCTAGTTCTAGCTTGTATACAGCCAGTTCTAGCCCACACATTGTTAGTTCTAAGCCCAACAAAGGTTTTTTACATGCACACTTGTTAATTCTTGCTTCTGCGTTAGTTTTAGCTTCTATTATCCTAGTTCTAGCTTGTATACAGCCAGTTCTAGCCCACACATTGCTAGTTCTAAACCCAACAAGGGTTTTTTACATGCACACTTGTTAATTCTTGCTTCTGCGTTAGTTCTAGCTTCTATTACCCTAGTTCTAGCTTGTATACAGCCAGTTCTAGTCCACACCTTGCTAGTTCTAAACCCAACAAGGGTTTTTTACATGCACACTTGTTAATTCTTGCTTCTGCGTTAGTTCTAGCTTGTATTACCCAAGTTCTAGCTTGTATACAACCAGTTCTAGCCCACACCTTGCTAGTTCTAAACCTGGCCTTCGTATTTTACCTTCTTGTTAATTCTTCCTTCTGCGTTAGTTCTAGCTTGTATTACCCTAGTTCTAGCTTGCATACAACCAGTTCTAGTCCACACCTTGCTAGTTCTAAACCCGACCTTCGTATTTTACCTTCACACTTGTTAATTCTTACTTCTACGTTAGTTCTAGCTTCTATTACCTAAGTTCTAGCTTGTATACAGCCAGTTTTAGCCCACACCTTGCTAGTTCTAAACCCAACAAGGGTTTTTTACATGCACACTTGTTAATTCTTGCTTCTGCGTTAGTTCTAGCTTGTATTATCCTAGTTCTAGCTTGTATACAGCCAGTTCTAGTGTCACGCCCCGCTTCCCAAAATACCGTGGAATCGGGACGTGAACAAGCCCGCGACGTATTAGATTGAGAAGAAATATACACTATCTTTTTTTTTCTTTTTCTTTTCTTCTCAATCCAATACGCTAAGCGTCTAGAAATGAATACAACGTGAAGTCACAGGTCCCCGATCACAATAGCAAGAATATAAAGACAACTCAGAATAAGGAATAGACATATCATCAACAGTAAATCATCCCAGACATAAAAATATGGGTCAAACACGTCCTTATTACAAAACAGTTCAACTAGAAAATAAGAAAAACATAGTCCATAATAAAAGGAAATAAAATAACTAAATCTATCATCAAACTAAAGAAAAGTACGGTAAACGAGTTCTAATGTCCAACTACTACTACAGGAGAAAATCACTATGCTTCAGATGGTTCTTCTACTCCTTCTGCAAGACACCCCTGCTAAGAATCTTCTGGCTCCTGTACGATTCCGTACTGAGGCTGCTCATCTCCTAAATCTGACGTACACCCAGAAAATAGGAGTACGTCAGCGTGTGAAACACACGGCAAGATCCCCCAAGGCAGGAACAGATACAATAATAGTAATGATAAAATATGCGTGGTCAATGCTATAACAGAAATAGAAATAGAACATGTGATGATGGTAATAACAATGGAGGCGTGCAACTGGAATACTAATAATCAGACAAATCCAAAAATCAAACAAGTAACAAGATCATGCAGATAGCGATCAGAAACCATCCAAGCAACAAGATCATACAATAGATAGAATTAATATTTAAAAATCTACAACAAGAGACGTAGTACGTCGAGCGAAATAATCCAAACAAGGAAACCCTCATGTATATACCATATGTCTCAAATTATAGATAATTAAATACTAATCCCGATCTATGTATGAAAAGGAGTACAACCGGCCTATATCTCACAAGAATCATACTTAGCCAAGAATCGATGTCATGTAACTAACTATCACATCACTCATCTCAAATAATCAACAATCTCAATATCCCTGCTCCTCAGACCCACCCCAGGCCGAAACAAGGCGCTGGCGCGAGCCTGGAAAATAAATAATAATCTCGATATCACCTCACCTCAGACCCACCCCAGGCCGAAACAAGACGCTGGCGCGAGCCTGGAAAATACATCAACAATCACATATCACGATACCTCAGACCCACCCCAGGCCGAAACAAGGCACTGGCGCGAGCCTGGAAAACAATCAATAATCATAACCGCTCACATGGACCAAGACTTCTCACCTTAATTCTCGTAATTCCAAGTTAACTATACACGAGATTATAGATTCTAACTGTGTCATACAGGTCACTATAGTCAGGTACTTCTCATGATTCTTAACATGGAATAATAAACGTAATTACGCTAAGCGTCAAAGTCATAAAGTGTGAACAGGGGGTCGTGATCACATGCAAGAAACATACGAAAGTAAAGCTACTATTAACAATGCAAGATGAAACTACCATTATAAAATTCCAAGGATAATTTACTTTAAAAATTATCTCCTTTATTAATTCCAAGAATAATTTCCTTTAAAAATTATCTCTCATTATAAAATTCTAGAATAACCTTCTTAAAATATATTTTATTATTCTTTATAAACAGTAATACTTTTAATTTCATAAATGATTTCTATGATATTTTATAAAATAATCTAAAATACTCTTTTTCTTAAAATAAAATCCTTTCAGTCATAACAATTATTCAAAAATACTCCTTATCCCAGATAAATTATTTTCTCGAAATAATTCCTTTTTAAAATATTTTCCTCATTATAAATAATTCTAAAAATACTCTATAAATATATTCTTCCTTTCAAACAACACAAAATTAACCATAAATTATTTTTGACATATTTATTCATCATTCATAGCATCATTTCACAGCATATATCCACCGCGATATCATCAACAACTACGCAATTAAAATCATATCAACACAAACTAATCTACGCACATACGCATAATAAATTCATAAGAGATAAAAATGAAATTAACAAGACAACGGCAAGAGGGATCTTGCCTCGGGGTTCGTCGAAGGAATCAACGTCGACGGCGCGGGGATCTCGGCGCGGCTAAGTGGCTACCGTCAGCGGGAGGGATCGCCGGCGACGACGAAGGGCAACGACACGACGGTTGGAGGAGCTCTCGGAGGGGGTGACTGCTGGAGTTTGGCCGGCGGTTTGCTGGTCGGTGGAGGGGAGCGGCTCGGTCGGCAAGGGCAGCGGGTTGTTGGGGCTCGGATCTGGGCCGAGGAACTGGACAGCGGCGAGGTGGGTGATGACGGCTCGAGTTGGTGGCGCGACGAGGCCGGAGGCGAAGGGTGTGGGTTTCATTATGGACATGGATGTGGTGTGGTGTAGGTGATTATTATATATTATCATTTGGTATTAATAGTTGGAGTATTACGTTTAGTTCTTGGTTAATTATTTTTGGTGATTAGTTTATGGGCTTTGATTTTGAGATATATAATGATTTTCGATTAGTTTTTTTTAGTACTTTGTTGGTCGAGATTTATTTATGTATTTATTTTTGTTCTGTTCTGTTCTATTGTTTTATTTTGATGATTCTGATTTTATAGATATTTTTTTTGTTATTTGTTTTTGAATTTATTTTTTTATGTATTGCCATTGTAATATATAGTTTTATATTATTTGAATTTTTTATATCTTGGATTTCAGTAGTTTACATTTTAACGGTGGTCACCATCATGATTTACATACGAGCTTGTGTTTGGTATTTTTTAAGTTGTTTAGGATCTTTGAAGTTCTACTAGAACCCAACAAGCGGTTTTTACATGCCAACTTTGTTATTCTTGGCTTCTGTGTTAGTTTATTCTTATATTACCTCTAAGTTCTAGTGGCTGTAATCCAGGCCAGTTCTATCCGCCTACACTGACCCCTTCTTGCTACTCTACAACCACAACAAGGAGTTTTTTTACCATGCACACTTTATTAAATTCTTCTTTGCGTTTTTACTGCGTTAGTTCTGTTGATTTGAAGTTTAGTAAGGTGACTGAATTGTATACAAGTGATAGGATAGATAGTAGATATGCAGAGTGATTAAAGTGTGCATGTAAACTTGTTGGGTTTAAACTCTACAGGCAAGGTGTGGACGATAATAAGAATTAACTGACCTGTAAGGTAGCCAAACTATTCCCGAAACCTAGAACTAGGGTGCGACATATGTTGCTAGACTAACGGTCCAGAAGCTAAGTATTATCTTAAATTAAGTGTGCCGATTGTGATAAATACCGCAGTCAGTCTCATGGCCCACTGACCTTGCTAGTTCTAAGACGCGCAGACTAAGAGGTTTTGTTTACATTGCACACTGTTCTTAATATGGCTTACTTTCGCATTAGTTCTATGCGCTTGTATTATCCTAGTTCTAACGGGCTTGTATACAATGCAGTTCTAGCCCTACACTTGCTAAGTTCTAAAGCCGGTTCCAGGCGCTTCGTAATTTTTGTACGCTTCACACTTGTTTAATTCTTACTTCTACGTTAGTTTCTGAATGCGTTTATTATCGCTAGTTCTATAGCTTGATACAGCCAGTTCTAGCTCCGCAATCATTGCATTAGTTCTAGAGTGCCAGCAAACAAGAGGTTTTTTACAATGCACACTTGTTAATTCTTGCTTGCTGCGTATTAGTTGTTAGCTTCTTTACCTAGTTCGCTGATGATCTTTGTATACACAGGCCAGTTCTACCTCACTACAGTAGTGTGCCTAGTATTACTCAGTCTAAGCCCAAGCAAGGGTTTTTACATGGCACACTTGTTAATGTCTTGGGCTTCTGTCGTTAGTTCTAGGCTTCTAAATTACCAGCCCTAGTTCTAGTCTTGTATACGCCAGTTCTAGTCCACAACGTTGCTAGTTCTAAACCCAAGTCAAGGGTTTTTTATGACATGGGGCACACTTGTTAATGTCTTGCTTCTTGGCGTTAGTGTCTACTTGTATTAGCCGCAAGTTCTAGCTTATACAAACGCAGTTCTAGCCACACCTTGCTAAGTTCTAAACGCTGGCCTTCGTATTTTAGGCCTTCTTGTTATATTCTTCTTCTGCGTTAGTTCCTAGCATTTGTATTACCCGTAGTTCTAAGCTTGCATACCACCAGTTGCTAGTCGCAGCACACGCTTGGCTAGTTCTATCAAACCCGACCGTCGTAATTTTACCTTCAGCACTTTGTTAATTCTTAGCTTCTACGTTAGTTCTAAAGCTTCTATTAGCGCTAAGTTCCAAGCTTTGTATACAGCGCAGTTTTATCACGCCCACGACCTTGGCTAGTTTCTAAACCCAACAAGGGTTTTTACATGGCACACTTGTTAATTCTTGCTTCTGCGTGTAGTTTCTAGCTTGTATTGATCCGTAAGTTCTAGCTTGTATACAGCGCAGTTCTAGTGTCACGCAGCTACGCGCACGCTTCCCAAAATTACCGGTGGAATCGGACAGTGAACAAGGCCCCGACGGGTATTAGATTGCTAGAAATATACACTATCTTTTTTTTTCTTTTTCTTTTTTGCTGCCCAAATCTCAATACGCTAAGCCGTGCTAGAAATGAATACGAAGGTGGAAGTCACAGTCCCGGCATCACATAGCAAAGAATATAAAGACAAGCTCGATAGGAATAGACATATCATCAACAAGTTACAATCATCCCGGACAATAAAAATATGGGTCAAACACGTTCGCTTATAGCAAAACAGTTACAAGCTAGAAATAAGAAAAACATTAGTCGCATAATAAAAGGAAATAAAATAACTAAATCTATCAACATAATCCTAAAGAAGGAAGTACGGTAATACGAGTTCTAAGATGTCCAACTACTACTAGCAGGAAGAAATCACTATGATTCAGATGGTTCTTCTACTCCTTCTGGCAAGACACGCCCATGCGTACGGAGAATCTCTGGCTCTGTAGCGATTCCGTTAACTGAGGCTGGCTCATGCTCCTAATGCTGATCGTAGCAACGCCAGAAAAATAGGAAGTACGTCAGCGTGTGAAAACACACGGCAAGAATGCCGCCGGAAGGCAGGAACAGATAGCCAATAATAGTAATGGATACAAAATGATGCGTGGTCAATGGCTATAACAGAAATAGAAATAGACGCATGTGATATAAAATAAGTTAGAGGCATGGCAACTGGAATATAATAATCAGAAGGAATCTAAAAAATCAACAAGTAAGAAGATGCATGCATGTAGCGATCAAAAACGCATCCGCGAAGTAACAGGTGCATACAACAGAATGGAATTAATACCAAAAATCTACAACTCGAGACGTAGTACGTGCGAGGCGAAATAAATGCTAACAAGGAAAGCCTCAATGTTATAGTACCATATGTCTCAAATTATAGATAATGTAATAACTAATCCCTGATGCATATGTATGAAAGGAGTACAACCGGCCGTATATCTCACAAATCATCACTACGCAAGATCGATGTAGTAACTAACTATCACATCACGTCATACGTCTAATGAATCAAAATCTCCAATATCCCTTGCTCCTCAGACCCACCCAGGCCGAAACAAGGCGGCTGGCGCGACGCCTGGAAAATTAAATAATAATCTCGATATCACCTCAACCTTTCGTACAAAGAACCCCCACCCAGGCCGAGAAGCAAGACGCTGGCGCGAGCCTGAAAAATACATCAACAAATCACATATCACGATACGCTGCAAGACCCCCCCCAGGCTCTGAAACAAGGTACTGGCGCGAGCTGGAGAAACAATGCAATATATCATAGCACCTCACATGGACCAAGACTTCTCACAGCCCGTAATTCCTCGTAATTCCAAGTTAAGCTATACACGAGATTATAGATTCTAGACTGTGTTCCATAGCAGGTCACTATAGTCAGGTCGCTTCTCAGATTCTTACGCACATGGAGATAACTAACGTAATTACGCTAAGGCGTCAAACGTTCATAAAGTGTGAAGCAGGGGGTTCGTGATCAACATGCAAGAAAGCATTACGAATAGTAAAAGCTACTATTAACAATGCAAGATGAAAACTACCATTATAAAATTCCAAAAGGATAAATTACTTAAAAATTATCTGCCATATTATTAATTCAAGTAATACATTTCGGTTTAAAAATTATCTCTGCATTATAAAATTCTAAGAATAGAGCTCCTTCTAAAAATATATTTTAATTATTCTTTCATAAACAGTACAACTTTTTAATTTCGATAAATGAATTGTCTATGATATTTTATAAAATAATCTAAATACTCTTTTTCTTTCAAAATAAAATCCTTTCAGTCATAAACAATTATTCAATAAATACTCCTTATCCAGATAAATTATTTTCTCGAAATAATTCCTTTTTAAAATATTTTCCTCATTATAAATAATTCTAAAAATACTCTATAAATATTATTCTTCCTTTTCAAACTAACACAAAATTAACCATAAATTATTTTTGACAATATTTATTCATCATTCATAGCTATCATTTCACAGCATATATCCACGCGATATCATCAAACAACTACGCAATTAAAATCATATCAACACAAACTAATCTACGCACATACGCATAATAAATTCATAAGAGAATAAAAATGAAATAAGCAAGACAACGGCAAGAGGGATCTTGCCTCGGGGTTCGTCGAAGGAATCAACGTCGACGGCGCGGGGACTCGTCGGCGGCTACGTGGCTACGTCAGCGCGGAGGGATCGTCGGCGACGACGAAGGGCAACGACACGACGGTTGAAGGAGCTCTCGAGGGGGTGATGCTGCTGGGTTTGGCCGGCGGTTTGCTGGTCGGTGGAGGGGAGCGGCTGGTCGGCAAGGGCAGCGGGTTGTTTGGGGCTCGGATCTGGGCCGAGGAACTGGACGGCGGTGAGGTGGGTGATGACGGGCTCGAGTTGGTGGCGCGACGAGGCGGAAGCGAAGGGTGTGGGCAGGCGGGTTGGGCGGCGACGTCAGAGGCGGAGGTAGGCTTGGGTGATCGGGTTCGGATGAGGGATGCGGGTGGCGGGAGGCGCTGGATGTTGGGCTGCCGAGTGAAACTGCCTGGCGGCTGTGCGGTTGGGCGTTCGGAGATGGTCGCAGGGGAATACGCTGCCGAGAGCAGGGTCAGGAGGCGGAGGTCGGTGCTCATCTGGGGTCGGGCCGAGACGAGGCTGAGGCAGGGGTTTGGCGGGCGCGCTTTGGGGCGAGGCGAGCGAACTCCGGGCGGTTGCTGTGCGGTTGGGGGTGAGGCGAGAGGCGCGGCTGGGGTGCCAAGCAGGCGGTCCAGGGGGTCGGTTAGCAAGGGGAGGCTGAGGCGGTCGGCTCGAGGCTCGAGGGCAGCAGAGAGGAGGGCGGCGGATGCTGGTGTTTTGTTCGGGCGTCGGCGACGCGAAGAGGGTTCGTGAGGGGGTCTGGTTTCGAGCAGCTTGAAGATGAAGAGGGATGGAAATAGAGAGAGAAAGAGGAGTACGGTGTGCTTGAATATAAAATGAGAGAGAGGATTGGAAGAGAGGATATGGCAACGTGATTTTGGGGGAGAAAATCAAGGGAGTGAAATAGGAAATAGTTAGAAAGGTGATGTAGGGTAATTGATTGGATTGGAGTTTGGAAGAAATTTCAAAATTTCAAATGAGAAAAAAAATGAGAGGGAAAAAAATTCGTAAAAATGCTCACCTAAAAATTTACTGAATTATAATTAATAATTAAGTAATGCCAACCAAAAACTTTTTTATTAATTTTATATACTGCTATAGCTATTGGGCTACAAGTTTACTATCAATTATTAACAAGGTGCATTAATAATATTAGTCAGCCAACATGATTATTATAAAAAATCACTAAACGCGTATAATTAAATGATTTATCAGAATTAAAAATACAAGACTGATATATTTTTATTATTTATTTATTTTGAAAAACTAGAAAATTACTAGAAATTAGGAAAGTTTAATTAAAAATATAATATAAATTTTAAATAGCGAGAAAAATTTTATTTAAATATCATATCAAAGATTCACTTGGTTGGTTTACATCCTACGCCATCCTTAAAAAAATTGCCGTCTCGAATTAAAATGACTAAGGACGAAATTAAAAGTATTGATTCTATTCTGCATAGCATGTTCCAAATATATTGCATATCCTATAAATAAGGAAGTTCCAATATGCAAATAGACTAAGATGCAAACTATTCTTACGGCGATGTAACTTGGGTTGTTTCTCCGTTAGCTTCCACGGCCGTATCATGAATGTTCTGATGTGGTGTTGCTGTCTTCGGGCTTCCTGATAAATGTGCTGCTGTGGATGGAAGAGGCCCTTGCTCGAGGATAAGGTTCCTGTGGCTGAGGCTGGAGACTGCTGAGTCTGATCGAGGTGGAGCTGGAAGAGCCGGCTCGAACTGGTAGGTGGGGGCAAGCTGGCGCAGTGGGCTGTCGCTGCCTGACACCATCCGGTTGAGCATGGTGCAGGGGATCTACAGTTGAAGCACAAGAGCGAAGACGTTTGGGGCTACTCTGAATGGGTATGGCCAGCGGGAAACTAGCAAATAGGAACACTGCACCTAAGGCCGGTCCGCCGAAGTCTGGCAGCTGCCAGGACGCTGATAGGGAATGCAGGCGGTGGAAGGTTGGCTGGCGGCTGGAGAAACTGATGTCGTCTGGGCGGATTCTGCTGGCTGGCTTCGAAGGTGAACGCTCGATATTCCGGATGGAGCCGTTGGTGTCCTGGCTCTGGGTCACATGCGGGTCTTCAGGTTCCGCCTCTGGGCAGCTGCTCGTAATCTCTGCGTGCTGGGCATGCCAGTACTGCATTCGTGAGTTGCAAGTGCCTCTACCAAGGCCACAAAGCAAAAACCCTCTGATATACTTATCGCAAGCCGCTTCTGAAACTGATATCTCCTGATAGTGGGGGTGCTGGGCCATCGCAAAGTAGTGCGAGGCGTTGCGCTCCAGAAGAAGAAACTCCAGGGGATCTCGTGCATCATCAAAATTTCGAACACTCAGCTTGGCTTGAGGCTCGACAACAATCTTAGAGCAAAGCTCGTCCCCGAGCTTGAGCGGCTCATTTCCTGTTGAAGCGGTCTGATGAAGGTATCCGCACGAATGGTCGTCATCCTGCAAATGAGCTTTCTGCTGGCAGTGCCACCATCGACCGGTGTCGGTGAGGCTGAATATCACTATGAGTGCCAACACTCATCAGCACTCGCGGGGATGCGGGTCACCGGTGCGAATAGTGCTCAGTGACCTCTGCGACAACTTCCTGCTGGCTTAAAGGTCGCTTTTCGGCACGGAGAAGGAAGGAGGCGGCATAATCCCACGCGCAACATCCGCACGGCTAAGACGCTCCTGGACGAGGGGGAGGCTTTGCTACGCACCGTGCCCGGCGCTGTAGCTTGCCACACAGTCAGTGCTGGCTCAGAATTCAGTCGCCTAGTCACTTGAATCACTCGCCACGCACGCTTCGCGCACATCGGGTCCACCTTCGGCTCGCTGGCCGGCAGCTGCTTACTCCAGACGGGTTATGCGTTACTACGAGTACCACGCCCACCATGATCTCTCAGAAGGCACGAGGATAAAAGGACAAGTATTTGTTCCACAATCATAATATATTTGAAAATATTGGAACTAAAATACATGTTATTAAAATAATAGTAAAAGGAAAATATAATTGTAGTCTAAATAATAATATAAGAACTTAATTGTAGTCTTAGCGGATGAAATAATGATATGTATCTAAATTGGTCCAATAAATATTCTTACTAGTAGAAACTCGGGACCGGGACCTGCATGGGCCACCAAAAAACCTGTCCACGCCCCCGCTTCCCAAATACGTGGGAATCGGGACGTCGAAACAACCGCCGGACGTATTAAGATTGAGAAGAAATATACACTAGTTTTTTTTTTTCTTTTTTCTGTTCTTTCTCAATGCCAATACGCTAACAAGCGTCTAGTAAATGAATGACACGTGAAGTCACAGCATCCCGCGATGCACGAATAGCAAGAATTATAAAGACAAACTCAGAATAAGGAATAGACATATCATCATACAGTAAATCATCCCAGACTAAAAATATGGGTCAAATACGTCCTGTATTACAAAACAGTTCAACTAGGAAATAAGAAATACATAAGTCCATAATAAAGGAAATAAAATAGCTAAAATCTATCATCAAACTAAAGAAAAGTACGGTAAACGAGTTCTAAATGTCCAATTTTTTTATCTACTACTACAGGAGACGAAATGCACTATGCTTCAGATGGTTCTTCTACTCCTTCTTGCAAGAGCACCGTGATATGAATCTTCTGGCTCCTGTACGATTCGTCTGAGGTGCTCTAGCTCCTAATTGACGGTACACGCCAGAAAATAGAGTACGTGCAGCGTGTGAAACAAGCACGGCAAGATCCGCCCAAGGCAGGACAGATGAGAAATAATCATGTAATGATAAATATGCGTGGTCAATGCTAAAAATACACAAAAAGAATAAAGAGCGCATGTGATGATAATAATACAACGTTAGAGCATGCAAGCTGGAATACTAATAATGCAAGGAAGAATCTAAAAATCAACCAAGTAAGAAGATCATGCAGGTAGCGATCAAAAAAACGCATCCAATAACAAGGCATACAATAGATGGAATTAATACACATAAAAATCTACAACTCGAACCTAGTACGTCGAGCCGAGAATAATGCCAAACAAGGAAACCTCATGTAAATATACCATATGTCTCAATTATAGAATACTTAAATACTAATCCTGATGCTGCTGTAATGAAAAGGGCGTACAACCGGCCTATATCTTCCGACAAGAATGCATACTTAGCCAAGAATCGATGTCATGTAACTAACTATCACAATCACTACATTCAAATATCAAACCAATGCTCAATATCCCTGCTCCTCGACCACCCCAGGCGAAACAAGGCGCTGGGCGAGCACTGAAATAAATAATACTCTCGATATCACCCTCACGCTCAGACCCACGCCAGGCCGAAAACAAGATCCTTGGCGCGAGCGCTGGAAAATACATCACAATCACATATGCACGATCACCTCAGACCCACCCAGGCCCGAAACAAGGCACTGGCGCGAAGCCTGAAAACAATCACTAATCATAACCGCCTCAGCATGGCCAAGACTTCTCACCTTAATTCGCTCGAATTCCCAAAGTTAATCTATAACCGAGATTTCTAGATCCTAACTGTGTCAATACAGGTCACTATAGTCAGGTTAGCTTCTAATGATTCTTAACATGGAATAATAAAACGTAATTACGCCTAAGCGTTCAAAGTCATAAAGTGTGACAGGGGTCGTGATGCACATGCAAGAAACATAGCGAAAGTAAAGCTAGACTATTACAATGCCAGATGAAACTACCTATTTATAAAATTCCAGAGGATAATTTTTACTTTTAAAAATTATCTCCTATTTATTAATTCCAAGAATATTTCCTTTAAAATTATTCTCTCATTATAAAATTCTAACGAATAACGGCTTCTTTAAAATATGATTTTATTATTCTTTTAATAAACAGTAAATACTTTTAATTCATAAATGATTTCTATGCATATTTTATAAATAATCTAATAATACTCTTTTTTCTTAAAATAAAATCGCTTTCAGTCATATACAATTATTCAAAATAACTCCTTATCCCAGAATAAATTATTTTCTCGAAATAATTCCTTTTAATGATTTTTGCCTCATTATATGAAATAATTCTAAAAATACTCTATAAATATATTCCTTCCTTTCAAACCAACACAAAATTAACACATAAATTATGTTTTGACTAATATTTAATTCATCATTCATAAGGCATCAATTTCGGGGGTCTGGTTCGAGCAGCTTGAAGATGAAGAGGGATGGAAATAGAGAGAGAAAGAGAGAGTACGGTGTGCTTGAAATAAAATGAGAGAGAGGATTGGAGAGAGAGGATATGCACGTGATTTGGGGGGAGAAAATCAAGGGAGTGAATAGGAAATAGTTAAAAGGTGATTAGGGAATTGATTGATTGGAGTTATGGAAAGAATTCAAATTCAAATGAGAAAAAAAAATGAGAGGGAAAAAATTCGAAAATCTCACCTAAAATTCTGAATTATATTAATAATTAATAATCAACCAAAAATCTTTTTATTAATATTTATATACTACTATACTATGCACAAGTTTACATCAATATTAACAAGGTCATTAATAATATTAGTCACCAAATGATTATATATAAAAATCACTAAACCGTAAATTAATATTTATCAGAATTAAAAATACAAGACTATATATTTTATTATTTATTTATTTTGAAAACTCAGAAAATTCTAGAAATTAGGAAAAGTATTAATAAAATATAATATAATATTTTAAATACGAGAAAAATTTATTTAAATACATATCAAAATTCACGGTTGTTACATCCTACCCTCCTTAAAAAAAATTCCGTCCTCGGAATTAAAATGACAAGGACGAAATAAAAGATTGATTCTATTCAACTCATACAATGTTCAAAATATATTGCATATCCATAAATAAGGAAGTTCATATGCAAATAGACTAAGAATGAACTATTCTTACCGATGATAACTTGGTTGTTCTCCTTAGCTTCCACGGCCGTCATCATGAATGTCTGATGTGGTGGTTGCTGTCTTCGGGCTTCCTGATAAATCTGCTGCTGTGGAGGAAGAGGCCCTGCTCGAGGATAAGGTCTGTGCTGAGCTGGAGCTGCTGAGTCTGATCGAGGTGGAGCTGGAAGAGCCGCTCGAACTGGAGGTGGGGGCAAGCTGGCCTGCTGTCGCTGCGGACATTCCCGGTTGACATGGTCAGGGGATCTACAGTTGAAGCACAGACGAAGACGTTTGGGGCACTCCTGATGGGTATGCCCACGGAAACTACAATAGGAACACTGCACCTAAGGCCGGTCGCGAGTCTGCACTCCAGGACGCTGATAGGGATGCACAGGAGGAAGTGGCTGGCGCTGAGAAAACTGATGTCGCTGCGGATTCTGCTGCTGCCTCGAAGGTGAACGCTCGATATTCCGGACTGGAGCCGTTGGTGTCCTGCTCTGGGTCACATGCGGGTCTTCAGGTTCCCTCTGCACGCTCTCAATCTCTCGTGCTGCATCCAGTACTGCATCGTGAGTTGCAAGTGCTCTACCAGCCAAAGCAAACCTGATATACTTATCCAAGCCCTTCTGAAACTGATATCTCCTGATAGTGGGGTCTGCCACCAAGTGTGGAGCGTATCGGCTCAAAGAAGAAAACTCGGCCTCGTACTCATCAACTGTTCGCCCTCCTTGCTTGAGCTCCACAAATCTTCGCAAAAGCTCGTCCCGAGCTGACTGAGGAAAATATTTCCTGTTGAAGCGGTCTGTGAAGGTATCCCACGAAATCGGTCTCTCCAAATGAGCTTTCTCTGCAGTCCACCAAATCCGAGCGGTGTCGGTGAGCTGAATATCCATGAGGTCCACCCATTCAGCATGGGGGATGCGGGTCACCGTGAGAATAGTCTCAGTGACCTTGAGAAACTCCTCTGCTGCTAAAGGTCCTTCGGCACCGGAGAAGGAAGGAGGCCGCATATACCGGAACTCCCTGACGCTAGACTCTGGACGAGGGGGAGGCTATTGCTGAGGCTCCCGCTGCAGCTGCCCAGCTAGGTGCTGCTGATTCGTCGCCAGTCCTTGAATCATCGCCAGAAGTTGGCTCGGGTCCACTTCGGGCTGTGGGGCACTGCTACTAGACGGGTTATCGTTACTACGAGTACCCACCATGATTCTGAAGGAACGAGGATAAAAAGGAAAGTTAAGGTTAAAATCAAATAATATATTTGGAAAATAGGAACTAAAACATAGTTATTAAAATAATAGTATAAGAAATTAATTGTAGTCTAAAATAATAATATAAGAACTTAATTGTAGTCTTACGGATGAAATATGATATGTATCTAAATTGTCCAATATATTCTTACTAGTAGAAACTCGGGACCGGGACCTGCATGGGCCACCAAAAAAACCTGTCACGCCCCGCTTCCCAAAATACCGTGGAATCGGGACGTGAACAAGCCCGCGACGTATTAGATTGAGAAGAAATATACACTATCTTTTTTTTTTCTTTTTCTTTTCTTCTCAATCCAATACGCTAAGCGTCTAGAAATGAATACAACGTGAAGTCACAGATCCCCGATCACAATAGCAAGAATATAAAGACAACTCAGAATAAGGAATAGACATATCATCAACAGTAAACCAAGTAACAAGTCGATCATGCAGCTAACGATCAGAATAATCATCCAAGTAACAAGGTCATACAATTAGATAGAATTAATACTTAAAAATCTACAATAAGAGATGTAGTACGTCGAGCGAAATAATCCAAACAAGGAAACCCTCATGTATATACCATATGTCTCAAATTATAGATAATTAAATACTAATCCTGATCTCTGTATGAAAAGGCGTACAACCGGCCTATATCTCACAAGAATCATACTTAGCCAAGAATCGATGTCATGTAACTAACTATCACATCACTCATCTCAAATAATCAACAATCTCAATATCCCTGCTCCTCAGACCCACCCCAGGCCGAAACAAGGCGCTGGCGCGAGCCTGGAAAATAAATAATAATCTCGATATCACCTCACCTCAGACCCACCCCAGGCCGAAACAAGACGCTGGCGCACCCCGGTGACTACACAAACTTCACCAGCGCGAGCCCGGAATATACATCAACAATCACATATCACAACTCCTCGGACCCACCCCGGTGACTACACAAACTTCACCAGCGCGAGCCCAGAATATACATCAACAATCTCAACCGCTCACATAGACCAAGACTTCCCATCCCAATTCTCATAATTCTAGGTCAACTACACACGAGGTTCTAGATCCTGACTATGTTATACAGGTCACTATAGTCATGTACTTCTCACGAATCTCAACATGGAATAATAAATACAGTTACGCTAAGTGTCAATGTCATAAAGTGTGAACAGGGATCGTGATCACATGCAAGAAACATACGAGAGCAAAACTACTATTAACAATGCAAAATGAAACTACCATTAACAAATGTTTTGCACACGAAAATCGAAATCTCGGTTATTAATTCCAAGGATAACTTTCTTTAAAATTATCTCTCATTATAAAATTCTAAAATAACCTTCTTAAAATATATTTTATTATTATTTATGAACAGTAATACTTTTTAATTTATAAATTATTTCTATGATATTTTATAAAATAATCTAAAATACTCTTTTTCTTAAAATAAAATCCTTTCAGTCATAACAATTATTCAAAAATACTCCTTATCCCAGATAAATTATTTTCTCGAAATAATTCCTTTTTAAAATATTTTCCTCATTATAAATAATTCTAAAAATACTCTATAAATATATTCTTCCTTTCAAACAACACAAAATTAACCATAAATTATTTTTGACATATTTATTCATCATTCATAGCATCATTTCACAGCATATATCCACCGCGATATCATCAACAACTACGCAATTAAAATCATATCAACACAAACTAATCTACGCACATACACATAATAAATTCATAAGAGATAAAAATGAAATTAACAAGACAACGGCAAGAGGGATCTTGCCTCGGGGTTCGTCGAAGGAATCAACGTCGACGGCGCGGGGATCTCGGCGCGGCTACGTGGCTACCGTCAGCGGGAGGGATCGTCGGCGACGACGAAGGGCAACGACACGACGGTTGGAGGAGCTCTCGGAGGGGGTGACTGCTGGGGTTTGGCCGGCGGTTTGCTGGTCGGTGGAGGGGAGCGGCTCGGTCGGCAAGGGCAGCGGGTTGTTGGGGCTCGGATCTGGGCCGAGGAACTGGACGGCGGCGAGGTGGGTGATGACGGCTCGAGTTGGTGGCGTGACGAGGCCGGAGGCGAAGGGTGTGGGTAGCGGGTTTGGCGGCGGCGTCAGAGGCGGAGGAGGCTTGGGTGATCGGGTTCGGATGGAGGAGCGGGTGGCCGGAGGCGCTGGAGTTGGGCGGCNNNCTTGTTAGTTCTAAACCCAACAAGGGTTTTTTACATGCACACTTGTTAATTCTTACTTCTGTGTTAGTTTTAGCTTCTATTACTCTCGTTCTAGCTTTTATACAACCAGTTCTAGCCCACACCTTGCTAGTTCTAAACCCAACAAGGGTTTTTTACATGCACACTTGTTAATTCTTGCTTCTGCGTTAGTTCTAGCTTGTATTACCCTAGTTCTAGCTTGTATACAGCCAGTTCTAGCCCACACCTTGCTAGTTCTAAACCCAGCCTTCGTATTTTACCTTCACACTTGAGAATAAACTACAGAAATTTCTCAGAGCCTTCATAGCTACTTAACAGGGCCATGTTCCTTTAAATTTTAATTTAAAAAAAACAATGTGACAGACCAGAAGCATGAACAAGAAAAATATTTGAAACATAAAGGAGCAAAATCCATAGCTAAGCAAGGATTCCAAATTTTCCTTACCACAGTGTTCGAATTCATGAAAGTTTGACATGTAAGTAGAAAATCTATGTAGGCCAAGAATGCATGCGCAAACAAGAAAAACTTCCAACTTGCACTTCCACAGAGAAAACTGAGCATAGATGACAACTGAGACAGACTACATACATACAACATCATCAAAATAAAAGAGGGGGGAAATTTGATTTGCTGAAACTCGAACATGTTAGTGTGTCAAAATATTGTGGATGAACAAGTAAAATTACATCCTATACATGACTAAGCTTCAGTAAGGTAGATAAAACTTCCTTCATGACTGGCCGCTCCTCTGCATTGAATAGGGTACATGATAAGGCTAACTTTAGGACTTTAACAACCTTGCCTCCCTGTGTTGCAGTCGGAATGTCCATTGCATCGTCCACAATGCTAAGCACAGCATCTACTCCACCTTGAAAGGATTTCTCCACAAACTCTTGCAATGAGATATGCTCTCCATCATGTTCAATAGTCCCAGTTAGCCTTATTCTGGTGAAAAGCTCCATCATAACTATACCGAAGCTGAAGACGTCAACCTTTGTGGTCACATTCCTCATGTATGCAAATTCTTTAACATAGAAAACACATCGATCAGTGACTGTTAAATATCCCTTTTAACTATACTCTGTTCGTGAAAGTGCTAGAGTGGACTCAGTATATGCATCAATCGCTATGAGTATCATTGCTTACAAGGTCATTGGATCCTTTTCAATAGAGTCGTTAGTGCTAATGGCGAAGAAAATACATCTTATGTACCAATCTATCAAACCTTAAGCTATACTTAACATCTTCATGACATAATATCTTTGTTAACAAGTTTAGATGACATTCTTCAATAAAAGTTGTTCCACTTGCAGTCGTTGTTGTTGTGGTTATCCTTAACCTTGGATATGAGCTAATTTACTTCCACCTATTGAACTTTGTTGCATATAATTTATTCTTTTATTATCTAGTTATTTATTTTAATTCCAAATCGGCTTAGCTGTTCATGTATTATGTGAGCTATGTTTCACAGAACAATAGGAATAGCTAATTTTCTCCTAAAAGTGTGATAATTAGTTAATATGCATAATTAAATAATATCAAACCTCAGGCCCTCGCTTTTCGAGCGTTTTCCTCAAGCTCTGCGGCGGCGATCTGCGTCGGCGATCTTTGACGAACCCAGTCTTCCATGATCGAAGTAAACACATTGACACTCGTTATCACTACATTAGAGAGTGTGTTACCAAGAGGGACGTTCAATTGGAGTACGTGAAGACGAATGATCAAGTAGCTGATATCTTCACCAAGCCTCTCAAGCGCGAAGATTTTATCAAGATGAGGAGTTTGCTTGGAGTAGCAAAATCAAGTTTAAGAGGGGGTGTTGAAAAGTAAACTTGATTTTGAATTAAGTTTAATTATTGGATCAATGATCCAATTATCACTTGTTGGGCCAAACCCAATACTTGATCCAAGTTCTAGAGTTTTCTCTAGAAATATCTAAATATCTCCACCTCCTTAAAATGTTCTAGAAAATTATAGAGAATGTATATCTAGATATTTCTCTAGATAATTGTAATATAAAATTCTAGATATTATGCTAGAACTCTCTAGATTTAGGATTAAAATATTCTAGATATTTTGTACTTTGGAGGCTATAAATACCTCCCCTTCCCTCTCATTTGTAATCAAGAAGTTCCAAGTTGTTCTAAGGTGTTCAAAAGAAATAAAAATCTTCTTCTTCCTAAATTTTCTATTGTCTCCCGAATTCTTAAACACTTTCTCCATCACCTCCAAATATTTCCTCCCAACACATTAATGGTACAGGAAACATGTGTTCAGTTACCAACAAAATATATTAAACTTCTTACAAGGGAGCAGATCAAGTCAAGAAGGTACGTCTTCAAACTCTAAGAGGAGAATTTGAAGCGTTGCAAATGAAGGAAGGTGAACTCGTCTCCGATTACTTCTCAAGAGTTTTAACGGTTACTAATAACCTAAAGAGAAATGGCGAGAAGTTAGATGAGGTGAGAATCATGGAGAAGGTTCTTTCTATAAGAGACCAAGAAAACAACTTCTTGGGTCCAAAATTCGAGCATATTGTCACTGTCATTGAAGAAACAAAGGATTTGGAGGCTATGACGATGGAGCAACTTCTTGGGTCGTTACAAGCTTATGAAGAAAAGAAGAAGAAGAAGGAAGATATTGCAGAACAAGTACTCAAGATGCGGATTGATCAAACTAAAGAAGAAAGCGGACGAAGTTATCAAAGACGAGGTGGCGGTCAAGTCCGAGGACGAGGTCGTGGATATGGAAATGGACGAGGTTGGAGGCCTCATGATGACAACACCAACCAAAGAGGAGAAAGCTCATCAAGAGGTCGTGGGAGAGGAAATCAAAAACCAAGGTACGATAAGTCAAGCGTTAAATGCTATAATTGTGGAAAGTTTGGACACTATGCTTCCGAATGCAAAGCTCCGAACAATAATAGAGTTGAAGAGAAGTCCAATTATGTTGAAGAAAGAAGCCAAGAAGATGATATGCTATTGATGGCTTACAAGAAAGATGAACAAGATGAGGTTCACAAGTGGTACCTCGATAGCGGTGCAAGCAATCACATGTGCGGGAAAAGAAGCATGTTCGTGGAGCTTGATGAATCGGTGAAAGGAAATGTGGCTTTGGGAGATGAATCGAAGATGGAGGTGAAAGGTAAAGGAAATATTCTCATCCGATTGAAGAATGGAGATCATCAATTTATTTCCAACGTTTACTATATCCCAAGCATGAAGACCAATATATTGAGCCTTGGACAACTCTTAGAGAAAGGTTATGATATTCGATTAAAGGATAATAACCTTTCTATAAGAGACCAAGAAAACAATCTCATTACCAAGGTGCCGATGTCAAAGAATAGAATGTTTGTTCTTAACATTCAAAATGACATCGCACAATGTCTCAAGATATGCTACAAGGAGGAGTCCTGGCTTTAGCATCTTCGATTCGAGCATCTCAACTTTGGAGGATTAGAGCTACTTTCTAAAAAGGAGATGGTGAGAGGATTGCCTTGCATCAACCTGCCACTTCCTAGTATGAAGGCTGTCATTAGGAAGATTGCCAACAATCCTAACTTCTAAATATGCAAAAAGAAGAAGGGGAAAAGAGAGGAAAAGGGAGAGAATTAACTAAAATAAGAAAAAGAAAACACGTGCACACTCACAAAGTTGTCACAACTGCATCAATTTAAAAATAAATAAATAAATAAATAAATAAAGATCATAAATTTGATGTCTTCCCGCAGACAAAGAAAAAAAAGAGTTTCATAATTTAAAGGGATAATCACTGGTTGAGAAATTGGCATTAGTAAAAGATGTCCATCATTGATCCTGATAGTTAGATAATATGTACTTTTCTGAGTCCACTTAAAATTTGAATTTCAGAAGATTTATGTAAGTACAGTAGTAAAGAGTATGGATTTCACAAAGATAACAAGAAGTAAAATAAAGTATAAATAATATAACAGAAACTTCCAAAGTTGACCCTAATTTTGTCAAATGTCCAAGCAAATGAGTAACTGTAGGGATGGCCCTCAAATAACATACATCAGGCAATATACAACATGAAGCATTGATAATTGCATTTCATCAATATCAAAGATTATAC
>NC_033795.1:75439460-75455415 GCF_001876935.1 Asparagus officinalis | reverse complement strand
CTGCGTTTCAAGACCTACAGCTGCAGAACCTGATGATGCGTTTACACCAACGAACGCACAGCGTAGTCAGATAATACGGTATCCAGCGAGGGACAACCCCGCGAAGCATTTATGATAAGTGCGGAGCAGGTGGCCAAAATGCTTGAAGACGCCTTAGCTAAGCAGCAGGAAACCTTCAGGTTCGAAATGCAGATGGCCATGCAAAACATGAGAGAAATGCATGACCAACAAATCCAAGCATTGACGAACCAGCAAGGCGAGCCAAGTTGTCTGTAGGCTGTCTAAAAATCACAATAGATAGCTTTTCCCCATCAACCACCGATGATGGAAGTTACAATCTGACGACTTCCAGAAGGTTACAATTTGAAGACTTTCACGTAGATCGCTGAAGGTTACAATCTGACAACCTTCACGACAACTAATGGAAGCTCTACTTCAACAGCCCTCACAATCAACATCGGGAGTTACAATCTGACGACTCTCATATTCTCAAGGAGCCAAGACGAAGATTACAAGACAATGATCTTTGCAACGCCATGACAAAAGAGATTACTTGGTGATAATCTCTGCAAGGCAAGACGCGGAGGTCCTCCCCGTGTTACAACATCAAAACGCCAGGGTCGAACCTCGCGTTTCAACATCAAAACGCTATGGTCGAACCCCGCGTTACAACATCAAAACGCCAGTGTCGAACCCCGCGTTTCAACATTAAAACGCCAGGGTCGAACCCCGCGTTTCAACATCAAAACGCCAGGGTCGAACCTCGCGTTTCAACATCAAAACGCCAGGGTCGAACCCCGCGTTTCAACATCAAAACGCCAGGGTCGAACCTCGCGTTACAACATCAAAACGCCAGGGTCGAACCCCGCGTTTCAACATCAAAACGCTGGAGTCGGACCCGCGCGTTCAATGATGTTCAGCCAACACCCAACCTCGCGTCTCAATTCTAAGAGGCGAAGTTAGGGTCCTGAACGCTAACGTTGGCGTTTGACTCATTCAACATGAGTTGAACGGTTCTAAAACCGTTGCCCACGATTTGGGGGCGGTTACATCCCACTTAGGAGAGATTTAAGGGGCGGTTTCACCCCCTTAATCCTCTATAAATAACTGAAGATCAATTCAGTTCAGGGGTTTCTTTCTTCTGGCTGGGGTTCAGTGGGATTTTCTCAGCTAAGATCGACCACCAGAGCTTTCCTCTAGCCTTGGCTTATTAACCGATCTTCGGTTCAAATCAACTCTTTTGCAGAGTTCTTCTAAACTCGTTCTGAGTTCTCAAACTTGCCACGCAAGTCCTCCACAACGTCAAATCGTGAGGAGAAGACATCGTTCCAGTGAATCAAGACGTGCGGATCGTCAACGGAGAGCAAACTCGACGCGAGCATTCGAGGGAGGCACTCCATCGCCACCGTGAAGAACCCAGTTTTAAACAAAGAGGAAGAACCAATTTCGTTCTCCTCTCTTTTGTAATCAAGTTGTAATCGGAATCAAAGAAATACAAATCAAATTTTCTTTATTCTCTTTTTTGCAATTTTTCCTACATACATTGTCGTAACCCGGTTAATCTGGAAGATGAGGATACGAATGAAGCTCGTAATCCTCCCGTAAATGCAGGGGGTGGTAACGAGAATGCTAGTGAAAACACAGATGAGAATCTGAAAATTAAAAATCTCGAGAGCAAAATCAATACATTGATTTCCGCTCAAGAGATGAAGAAAACAGGTATTCCGTGTCCATACCCAAGAGAGTGGGAATCAATCCCATATCCGACGAAGTTCAACCTAATTAACTTCACGCCGTTTAATGGGATGGGTTCGCCCACTCAACATTTGATTTACTTCAAATCACACTTGGGAGTAATCTCCGGCAATGAGCCTCTGATGGTGCGGTCATTCGTCGGCACTCTTCGCGGAGCCGCCTTCGATTGGTATCGCCGCCTCAAGCCAGGTAGCGTAAACAGCTGGGACGATATGGAGACTATGTTCCTCACCAATTTCTTCGACGACGACACCGAGATATCTATCGGATCATTGCTCGATGAGAAGCAGAAGGACGGGGAGTTAGTCGACACCTTCGTCAAAAGGTTCCGGAACAAGGCGATGAACTGTCGGGACCCGATCACCGAGGAATTCATCCTCCAGACTTGCCACAACAACCTCGCACTGGACGTGTTGGAAGCAATGGGGACAGCACCGTCCAAGACATGGAAGGATCTGAAGGTCCGAGGAGAGCAAGCCGAGCGATTCCTCAGAAGAAAGAAGGCGGAGAGAGGCCAACAGGCGACAAATGCTCCAGCACAGAATTTCAACCCAAGGGGGAAAGGTAAGGCACATGCTAATGCAGTTGATGCTAACCAAACCTTTCAATTGCAACCTCAGCAACAACAACAGCGGCAACAGCAACGAGCGCCACAACAATCGCAGTCATAATGGCAACAACGACCTCAGAAGCAGAAGTCTTCAGAGCCAAGATTTCCCAAAGTGTACTCCTTCAAAGATGACGAAGTTCCCGGCATCTTTAAATACTTGTTGGAGAACAACAAAATTCAGCTACCGGCGATTGTGGATCAAGAAGGGGCTAGCAAAGTGACAGATCCGAGGTATTGTGCATACCACAGAAAGGTCCATCACCCTACGAAGTCGTGCTACCACCTCAAAGACAAGATCCAGGCGCTAATTGATGTAGGCGTCATAACCCCGAAGCTGTCCAAGAATGTTGGAGCAAACGCGGTCTCAATCAGCTTTGGATCAGTGCCCACAGCATGGTTTGAACCAAAACGCATCACCAAGGTGGGAATGAAGACGGTGAATGATGACCCACATGGACAGCGCCAAAAAGGGCTTGTGCCACACACAGCCCCAAACGGCGAAATCCTCTGGGTTCACCCCGATCCGATTGAAGATGAACAATGGGCTGGATCGTCATCCAAGAAGAAGTCCAAAGGGAAAGGAAAGTCTTGCTGCGGAGTCTCTGCTATCCCAGGGGAAGATGACGATAGAATCCTAGCTTTCCCGCTCTCCGAAGAAGAACAAGAAGTTTTTGCGACCCGAAGCGGAAACGAGTATCACTACAACTATCCACCACCTAGTGAGCAGGGGGTGAATAAACGGGGACCAGCCAAAACCCTCACAGAGATGGGGGTGATTACAAGTCCTACACCGGGCGAAGAGGCTCGACGACAGCCGGTGAATAAACAGAAGAATCCCCAAGAAGTTCAGAATCCGAAGCAGTCTCGTTTCAGTCGCCCGATTGGAAAAGACAAACCAGAAAGCTCGAAGACTCCGCAAGTCTTCGATATAATGGCTCAACTAGCCAACATTCCAGCACGGATAACACTATATGAATTGCTGCGGCTGTCCAAGGAAACCAGGGAGGCCTTGCAAGAAGCTTTGGCCAATTCAGAGGTGTTTCTGACTCAAATCAAGCAACAGTGCAACATAGCGACTAAAAACCTTCCCTGCATTACTTTCACCAAAGAGGACATGCAGACGAAGAATTCGAACCACGATCGACCGCTATACTTCATCGGGTATATCGGCTCCAGCAAAGTCAACCGAATCCAAGTGGATCCGGGTTCTGCTGTGAGTATTATGCCGCTTCGCTTGATGCACTTCCTTGGTATTCCAGTTAGCAAGTTAGCATCCACAGGCACTGTTATCTATGGGTTCAATACCAGCGGGTCAAGACCTTTAGGTAAAATCCGGATAAAGTGTCAAATGGGAGATTTGAAGACAGAAGTCACATGTTATGTGATTGATGCTGAGACGTCGTATAACTTACTATTGGGTCGACCTTGGATCCATAGTAACGTTATAATCCCCTCAACTCTACATCAGTGTTTGAAATATGTCGACGCTGATGGGTCGGCCTTGGATCCATAGTAATGTGATAATTCCCTCTACTCTCCATCAGTGTTTGAAGTATGTCGACACTGACAATGAGGTTAGGACGGTGGTCGCGGATAAGCAACCATTCAAGGGGTATGAGAATTATTTCACCGATTCTCTCCTTTATGGTAACGAATCCGATACTGAATCATCGGCCCATGGCACGGACAGCGGAGAAGAAGCTGATACCGAAGCCGGATTTGGTTACAATGGTGGTTTTGTTTTAAATGACATTGTACCCTTTGTAATCAATCTTGACGATGATCAATCGTCAGACGGTAGTTGTAACTGGCAACTTGCCAATAATGAAATAAATAATGATTTAGAGTACTCCCTGTCTCTTGATGATGTGATAAAAGAATTGTATGATAATCCCGATTTATATATGCCGCTTCGATCGTCCTATATAGCAAAGGAACGCCTCCAGCATTCTTTCGGAACAACCATGGTCATCCCGAACAAAGTAAGAGGCGCTAAAGAAGTGATTTACGGTAAAGGAAAGAGCTCCCCGTTACCAGATCATTTCCTAAGTGAAGATGAAGATGATGACAAACCTGGTCGGCATTTATCTAAGTATAGTCCGGAAGCGCGCAAGCTCATGGAAAAGCAGGGGTACGATTTCACACTCGGAGAAGGTTTATACTTCGATCGAGGTCCTCGTAATCCAGCCAAAGCAGTATATGTACCAAAAGGTAAACCTGAGGATTATTATAAATATGGGCGAGGCTTAGGTTATGTTTCATCAGATGACGAATGTGGTTGGCAAATCATCGATCAAATTGCTAACAAAACTAAGAACGGATACTCTTCTGATTCTTCCGACACAAGTTTAGGGGAGGTATTCAAAGCCCTAATGGTAAACATGGCTACAGCTGATCCGTCTACAATGGGGGACGATGATCAAATGCCAACATGGGAAGACCCGTGGGTTCATCATCTGAATATGCAGTATGGTGACAGGTTCGAACAGAGAGAACCCCCCACTGAGGATAAAATAGTCCAAGTTAACATGGGCGACGAGGCCAACCCAAAGCCGATATTCATCAGCGATAGTCTTCCCCCAAATGAGAAGGAGGAGTTAGTTGCTCTCATCAGGGAGTATATTGACGTCTTTGCTTGGAACTACGAGGATATGCCAGGGCTCGACCCCAATGTGGCAATGCACCGCCTCGATATCAAGCCGGATGCCAAACCTGTCAAGCAACAGCAAAGACGGTTTCGTCCGCAGATTATGGAAGCCATTGAGGCGGAGGTTAAGAAATTGATCGAATCAGGATTTATCCGAGAGGAGCAACATCCGGATTGGCTAGCCAATATCGTTCCAGTCATGAAGAAGAACGGTAAAATCAGGATTTGCATCGACTTCAGAGACCTGAATACGGCATGTCCAAAAGACGATTTTCCTCTCCCAATCACGGATGTCATTATTGACAATACATGCGGATTTGAAAGGATGTCTTTCATGGATGGGTTTTCAAGATATAACCAAATCAAGATGCACCCAGATGATGAGAAGCATATAGCGTTCAGAACGCCCCTCAGTGTATTTTGCTACACGGTAATGCCATTCGGTTTAAAGAATGCAGGCGCCACGTATCAACGAGCGATGACTAAAATCTTCCAAGAACATCTCAGGAAAACAGTCGAATGCTACGTTGATGATTTGGTTGTAAAAAACCGTAACAAAGAAGATCACATCAAGGACTTGAAGACGATGTTCGATCTTATGAGGAGTCACCAACTGAAGATGAACCCCACCAAATCCTTCCTCGGAATGTCCAGCAGAAAATTTCTTGGATTCGTCGTCACCACTAAAGGTATACATATTGATCCTGACAAAGTGAAGGCGATACACGAACTGCAACCTCCTAGAAATCTGAGAGAGCTTAGAGGACTGCAAGGGCGGCTAGCTTACATCCGGCGGTTCATTTCGAACCTTTCTGGGAAATGCCAACCATTCTCTAAGCTAAACAAGAAAGGGGTGTCATTCATATGGGACGACGCCTGTCAAAAAGCATTCGAAGATATCAAAACGTATCTGACGAATCCTCCTGTTCTCGTTGCACCGAAATCGGGTAAACCGTTCTTGATTTACATCAAGGCGATGAACCACTCGATAAGTGCTTTACTAGCACAAGACGACGATAACGGTCACGAACAGGCAGTTTATTACCTAAGTCGGACCTTGATAGGCGCCGAGTCTCGATATCCGATGATTGAGAGAGAATGCCTCGCATTGGTATTCGCGATGCAAAAGATGCGGCAGCAGTTAATAGGGCAATAACCCCCGGATGTTCTACAGTCTCCTCCGGAGTTGGAGTTGTCTTAATTTCCCCGGGGAAGCATGTGATGCCTCGGGCTTATTCATTGACTAATCTGTGCTCCAATAACGTAGCCGAGTACAACGCGCTTCTCATTGGACTCAGTTTCGCCAAGGAGCTGGGGGTCGAATATCTCGAAGCTTTTGGGGATTCTCAATTGATAGTCAACCAAGTCCGTGGAGAGTATGAAGTCAGGAACCAAGACCTGATCCCGTACCACCAGGAGGCCATCAAAATGGTAGATTCTTTTGAAGAATTCTTTATTGAATACATCCCTCGTCTCCAGAACGCTTATGTGGATGCACTGGCAGCACTAGCAGTATCACTTGCGCAGCCTCCCGAAACTGAGCTGTTAGTCACAGTAAGGACGCATCAACTCTGCATACCTATATACGATATGGATATTGAAGAGGAAGATGATAGAGACATAAGCGCCAAGGAGGTGAACTCAACTCGAATTGGGTCTGAGTCCCGAGATTGGCGTTTTCCCATCATTGACTACGTCCAGTATGGTATTTTGCCAGAGGATGTAAAAGAAAGAGAATCAATCCGCCGAAGAGCACCAAGATTCTTCTATAATACCGAGACCCATACGTTATACCGTAGAGGGTACGATGGTTTATTACTCCGATGCCTTTCGAACAAAGAAGCAGAAGAAGTTCTTAAGGAAGCACACGAAGGAGAATGTGGTGCGCATCAGCCTGGTCCCAAACTGTATGATCGCATCAGGAGAATGGGATATTTCTGGCCAACGATGGTTCGAGATGCAATCGAACACACACGAGAATACCACGCTTGTCAGATACATGCAAATTATATGCATCAACCACCAGAGCAGTTGCACACGTCAACCACGTCATGGCCGTTCGAAACGTGGGGTATGGATATTGTCGGTCCTATTTTTCCCCCTTCAGTCAAAGGCGATCGATTCATCCTCGCAATTACAGATTACTTTTCAAAGTGGGCTGAAGTGATTCCGCTCAGAGAAGTGAAGACGAACAACGTCGTCAATTTCATCAAGCATCATGTCATATACCGACACGGCGTGCCAAGACGGATCATCCATGACAATGGTCCGCAGTTCATAAGCAACGCATTCATCAGGTTCTGTGATAAGTTCAAGATCGAAGATGTTTCGTCGACAGCTTATTATCCCGCCGCAAACGGACTAGCCGAGGCTTTCAACAAGACGATCATTAAGATTCTGTCAAAACTCGTGAAGACTAATAAACGAGACTGGAACGATAAACTCGGTGAATCACTTTGGGCTTATCGCACTACCATACGCACACCTACAGGAGCCACCCCATATTCGCTGGTATTCGGATGCGAGGCTGTGCTACCTTTGGAGATTCAAATCCCGTCTTTTCGGATCGCTCTCGCAACTGAGATAACGACAGAAGAACACCATCAGAAACGTCTCGAAGAACTCGAGAGGTTGGATGAAAAGCGCTTGGAGGCTCAACAACAAATTGAGTTATATCAAGCCAGAATATCCAGGGCTTTTAACAAAAGAGTCCGACAGAGAAGCTTCAAGGAAGGAGATCTGGTCCTCGTTGCCCGCCGACCGATAATCCTCAATTCCAAGAAGAAAGGTAAATTCGAACCCAAATGGGAAGGACCGTTTGTGATAGACACAGTCTACTCAAACGGCGCATATCGCCTAATTACTCAAGAAGGCACCAAGCAATTAATGCCAATAAATGGGAAGTTCCTGAAAAAATACTATCCTTAGTATATTCAGGATAACCCATTTACCGGGAAGTTCCTTGAAGAATATTACACTTGATATTCTAGAGGATAACCCAAAATCTTTTTCACCACCAAAATCCCTCACTGATCAATTTCAATTGACAGTGGGTCCACTAAAAATGTCTTTCTGGCCCTCTTGACTCTTTCCATGAACAAGAGATCCACTTTAATTTCGGAGCCCCTTTCGATAAACGAAAGAACTCCCTTCTTCTTCTCTTTGGTTAAGCCCTCTCATGGCTATAACCGAAGCTGAGATTTCACTTCGATAAACGAAGAACTCTTTTTTTTTTAATTTAGATAGCCAATCCTATAAAAGGCAAGTTTATCTAAATTTTCCAGATTCTTGGAGTGGAGATCCCACTTCTAGTTTCTTTTGCGCTGGAAATAGAATATAAAATTCTTCATTTCCAGGATCAAGGAATAGAATATAAAATTCTTCCTTCCTTGTTTTTCGGGTTCGCCTTCACCCCAAAAGAAGACCAAAATTCTTCCTTCCCCATACCAATCCTTTTCGAAGAATTCAGGATTCATCCTAGGAAGTTTATCCCGAATCCTAAGCAGGGATAAGTCTGCGCCTAACACGCGCTGCCGGTTTAGTCTTTCTCCGTAGAAAAAGACACCAGAGTTCGATTCTGGGGTATTCTATCCTGAAACCTAAGCAAGGATAAGTCTGCGCTTAACCTGCGCTGCCGGTTAGTTCTTAACCGTTAAAAAGAACACACGTTCACATATTCAATATTGTGACAGGTTGTTATTAATAACACTAAAATCCATGCCTTACACGCGTGGGGAATTTTATCCTGAATCCTAAGAAAGGATATGTCGACGCCTAACACGCGCCACCGGTTTAGTCTTTCTCCGAAGAAAAAAACACCAGAGTTCGATTCTGGGGTATTTTATCCCGAAGCCTA
Source organism: Asparagus officinalis (assembly GCF_001876935.1). Taxonomy (NCBI): domain Eukaryota; kingdom Viridiplantae; phylum Streptophyta; class Magnoliopsida; order Asparagales; family Asparagaceae; genus Asparagus; species Asparagus officinalis. The sequence continues at coordinate 75,446,547 of NC_033795.1, read as the reverse complement.
AGTAGGGATAAGTCAGCGTCTAATACACGTTGCTGGGTAACTATTCCCATAACGATAGCAAAGTCTACATATTCGAAGTTGTAGCATAAAGTCTAAGGGAGTTTATTCCTTTAGCATAACGCCACATGCGGAACGGATTTAGATAATTCGCATGCTAGCCCGACTCAAACGGTAGTCGGTAAAGGCTAATCAAACCCGTTAAAGGCTGGGGGTTAGCCAAAAATCCTAAAGTCAACACCTAACACGTGTCGCCGGGTAGCCTATTCCCATAACAATGGCGAAGTGACATGCGGAACGGATTTAGATAATCCGCATGCTAGCCCGACTCAAACGGTAGTCGGTAAAGGCTAATCAAATCCGTTGAGGGCTGAGGGTTTGCCAAAAATCCTAAAAGTATTATGGTCAATCATTTAAAACGGAATGAGGAATCATAATAAAGATAAAGATAAAAGAAACCAGTTCCACTAATAGGATCAAAAGTCAAGACATTCAGCAAATGAAATCATACATCAAAAACATGGCCAAAAATCTGCTGATTAAGCTTAGACAGCTTCTCATCATAAGCTTGCCTCAGCTCAGCTCTGATGGACTCCTCGTTGGTAGCTAAAGTCTTCGCAGCAACCTCCTCCGTCTCGGTCAACTTCTGCTTCAAGGACTTCAGCTCATCTGATAAAGCGGTGTGTGCCTGCTGATCCTGTGTCTTCGTCATCTGAAGAATACCAAAAGTCTCCTCTTTTTCACGGAGTGCTCTTCTGAGCTGGTCTATCTCGGTCGCACAGGAGGCAAGAGAAGAGTCAAGCTCGGTGAGTGAAGATGATTTAGCAGCAAGGTGGGCCTCAACTCGGTCCACTCGATCCCGCTGCACCTGAATGTCGAACTCAGCAAGAAACCTAGCATCGCGCCATGTCTGTAAATGAGTATCCAACTCGGCAGCGATGAATGAAGAGACACCTGCATCCCGAAGCTCACGAAACATCTGAAGCTCACGCTCTAGGCAGTCAAGATCATCAACAATAGACTTCGCCAGATCTGGGTACCCTGCATCCCTTATTGAATTTATCTTAAGATCAAGGAATGGCTTGAACTGGTGAAGGGAAAGTCCGCCGTGGAAGAGCTTGTCAATCATAGCATTCACAAAGGAGAAGAAGGAACGGATCTCTATACAGATGACAATCTTCTCTGGGTCGCTGTCTGATAACAACTCCTTCACAAGGACGTGAAGCCGAGAAGAAAGCCCTACACAAAAAGGAGAAATCCGTCAAAAGCCTTGATGAAGAAATGAATGACATTCCTCAGTTGCTCAAGTTATACCTTCTTCCCCTTGAATCACCGGGGGTGGTGGAGGTGTAACGGCTGGGGGTGTATCAACTGGTGTAGTTGGTCCCACAGCCGGCTCAACAGGATCAGTCTCGACAAAAGCTCCTGTCAAATACAAAATAGAATTCTCAGATGCATCATATTATAGTGGCATTAGTCAAAAATTGACTGGTCCTATAATTAACTTGAGAAAAGCTACGTACCTTCAGAAAAACCATCCTCGGGATTCTTAGGGAGCGTAGACTCAGGAAATACATCTCCAGGCAACTGGTCATCAATTTGAGGAGAACCATACATGAAGTGGAGCATAGGAGTGTCCACAAGCAAGCCTTCCTCGTCAAAATCATCAGTCGAGAAATCTGACACAAGAGAATATAAGTACGAAAGGAGAATAAAGAGACTACGACCAATAGAAATGAGTTACCTCTTATGGGTGCGTCAGCCTCTCTATTCCCAAAATCCACGTTTGCCTCCTGCGAATTATCTAAAAGAGCAAGAAGTATAGAGACAATTAGGGAATGCACAAATTCCAAATCATTCAACTCCTTTGTGTATTGTTAATGGTAGATGTACCTGGATTCATCGAACCGGGTCCTACATCGACGGTCTCCCTAATGTCACCAGCTTCTGCAGGCCTTTCTACCTGGTACGGTGAGTCGGGCTCACCAGAGGCCAAATCCATATCAGATGCTCGTGAAACTGCACGCGGCTTGCGGGCTAATCTCTTCCGCCTAGCAGCAGGGACAATAATCGAAGGTCTCGCCTGGGGAGAAGGACGGAACTCTTCATCTTGGTCAGCTGTGGTCCCTGAAACATCAAACCATTGTCAGGTTTAATAATTCTGGAAGATAAAAGGAAAGAGTAAGAAACTGACCTCGTTCAGAATAGTCCTCGTGATCTTCAAGATCTCCGCCTGAAGCTTCATTAGCAGAATGAAAGATCTTCTTTCCCTCTTCGTGAATCCGACGGGTCTTGTGCCGTGCCCTTTGTGATCGAGCATTTTCCCAAATCATACGAGAATCAGCCTGAGAAGCCTCCTCAGCCTCTAGCTCTGCAATCGTCTTCACAGGGATAGTTTTATTAGCTGCTAACAACCACTTGCAGCTTAAGAAAGTGAGGTTCAACTGCCGCTCAGAACTCGGGAGACTGAACTTAGCACCAGTACAGCCCGTCACTGTCCATAACCATGCATGAAGACCGTCCACCAAACCGCCGTGGGTCCGAAGCTGCTGACGTGGATTCCCGACATAAAGCTGATCATAGCCAAACTGGCGAGCGAATCGGCAGGGGGGGGTGGGCTCTATGAAACACTGATTCCTCACCCGGAAAGTCAGATAACCCGGCCTAATGTTCATCAACCAGTTAAAGCAGCCGATGTCTAAATGAGTTCGATACTCCCTCGGCTTTTCCTCATCAATCAGACACTCGCCGTATCGACCGGAGAACTGTGGAAAGCAAGTGGAAAACGCCCAACACTTGTGGACCTGTAGCTGCTGTCTGACGTCAGGGAATCCTCGCCCCTCCCACTTGCCGTTCTCAAACAACTGTAGTAGGGAAGCGGAGGGGTCTGTGGCATACGGTACTGACATCATATCAGAACGATGAAGGATGAACCAAGCCATCAAATAAGTGTACGGGAGCTCCACCTTAATAGTGGGAATCTGAGCCGGTAATTCACTTTCCTTCCGTGTAAAAGCATCATAAATCTGTCGAAGCCCTCGATGAATGTTAGCCACCATCACCGGAAGAAGCGAAAGTTCCTTTTTGTAGGCAAGCTGAACCGCTGGGTAGAGTACCTCCAATGGCAAGATATCACTAGACTGATACGGGACCACGCATTTCTTTAACCAAATAACGAGGTAACCGGCAAGAAGGATCATCGGTCGGATCGGCGCGGTCGCATGCCACAAAAATGTCTTAAACTTGGTCCCTGTAGGAAAACCACCCTCAGGACTGCTAATGGTATAGGAATGAGCATAAACTTTCCTCAGTAGACTATTAACCCCTGAAGGAGTGAGTGGTGCCAGCTCACAAATAGCCTCGCCAGAATTGCTCTCTAGATTCCTGAACATGGGATTTAGCACTCTTCGCTAAAGGTTCAGACTGCGCCAAAGCGATATGATAGTGACATGTGAGATCCTATAAAGTCTCGTAGCGGTCGGGCATGCGATCCTTCAGCTGACTTAATTCTTGGTTGGAGGGAAAAAAGCGATATGATAATGACATGTGAGATCCCATAAAGTCTCGTAACGGTCGGGCATGCGATCCTTCAGCTGGCTTAATTCTAGGTTGGAGGGAAAATATTCCTGATATAGCATCTGTCCCATGGGCAAACCAGAAATCCTGTGCATCTCATGGAGGGCCAAACCCAATTCCCCTTGCCGGGTCAGAAAAGTATTCAAATCTGGGTTATAAAGCTCGTACAAAGCGAAGAAATGCTTCGTGCTAACAGGTAAACCATACATGGTGGCACGAACGGCTGTATACAGACCACAAGCATGCAACTCCTCGCTCCACCGGCTCAAGACGTACTTCGTCATGCGAGTCCACCAAAGTTTGTCCAAAGAATGGACCCAACCATAAAACCTGTGGTGTGTCGCAGGCATCTCCCGTCCTAAAGCAGCAAGGCGATTCTTCAAAGTAGAAGCAGCGGCAAGAAGCTCGTTACGTGGCGGTGCATCTAACCCCAATACTCCAGGATGCAATCCAGTGATGTGACTCCTGCTCGAACCAGGAGCTGCCTGATGAGTGATGTATCCACAGTGAACGCTCTCATGCTCCTTCGTCAAGCGCCACGACATCTCCCGTGTCACAGCCTGACGCCGGAGCTCAGTCAACGAACGGTGCCGAGGAATCTTCGGCAAATATATGAAACCACTGCCAGTCTTATGAAGCCACTGCTCAGCATCAATAAACACGGCATTCGGATCTCTGGGAGAATCGCCAAATAAAAAGTTGGTCTTCTTAAGAGGCTGAATCGAGCTGGCATCCTTCACGAGGGGCGCATCTGTAATCAACTGGCGAAGAGCTCGATATCCACCTTCCTTCACCACTTGGGCAACCTCTGTCGACGTGCCCGAGGCAAACCGAGGAGTGACTGGGATGGGGAAAAAATCGTCGGAAGTCGAATAGTACTCGCCACGACGCCCTGTTTGTGGGAAAATTTGCAGTAAAAGAAATGAAGGAAAATTGATTTGTATTCCTTTAATCTCGATTACAATTGGATTTCCTGATTACAAAAGAGAAGAGAATGATCTGGATTCTCCCCTTTGTTTAATTCTGGGTTCTTCACGGTGGCGATGGAGTGCCTCCCTCGAATGCTCGCGTCGAGTTTGCTTCTCGTTAACGATCCGATGTCTTGTTTCACTGGAACGTGGTCTTCTCCTCACGATTTGACGTTGTAGAGAACTCTGAACGAGTTTAAAACTCTATGAAAGAGTTGATTTAACCGAAAGTCGGTTATAAGCCAAGGATGAAGAAGATCTTGTTGCCGATCTCCAAAGCTCCAACCGAAGGATGAAGGATCCTCTTTTCGCTGCCAAGAAGTTCCAATCTCCACGAAAATCCACCCCTTGATCTGATTATCAAAAATCCGATCTTTAACTCTGTTGAGTTTGTTGTTATTTATAGGGGATTAAGGGGTGTAACCACCTCCTTAATTCGCTCCTAGGTGGGGCTAATGGGATGTAACCGCCCCTTAAATCACTCCTGAGTGGAGTTGTGATCCTCTTAGATCGTGGGAAATGGTTTTGGAACCGTTCAGCTCGTGTTTGAACGAGTCAAACGCAGGCCCGCGTTCTTTTTGGAACCGTTCAGCTCGTGTTTGAACGAGTCAAACGCAGGCCCGCGTTCTGACGTGAATTCTGCATGCAAACGCAGTGTCTGGAAGTTTGAACGCATCGTCTGGAAGCTCGGACGCAGCAATTAGAAGCTGCGTTTGCAGCGTTGGAATCTACGTCTGAGGCTGCGTCTGGCGGTGATTTGAGCTGCGTCTGGCGGTGATTTGAGCTGCGTTTGGCGGCGATTTGAGCTACGTTTGGCAGCGATTAGAGCTGTGTCTGGCAGTGATTTGAGCTGCGTTTGGCGGCGATTTGAGCTGCGTTTGGCAGCGATTTGAACTGCGTCTGGGTTGCGTTGCAGCGATTTGGAAGCTGCGTTTGAGCTGCGTTCGTGGCTATGAACGCGGTGCGTCTTGATGCTGGTACGCGGGGAGGACTTCCACGTCTTGGTTTGAAGAGACCGTCGATTTGTAGTCTCTTTCTATCAAAGTTTTGCAAAGATCATCATTTTGTAATCTTTACTTTGGCTCTTTGATATGCAAGAGTCGTCAGATTGTAACTCTCGATGTTGATTGTGAAGGCTATTGAACTAGAGCTCTCATCGGTTGTCGTGAAGGTCGTCAGATTGTAACCTTCAGCGATCTACGTGAAAGTCTTCAAATTGTAGCCTTCTGGAAGTCGTCAGATTGTAACTTCCATCATCGGTGTTTTGATGGGGATCAGCTATCTATTGTGATTTTTAGACAGCCTACAGAACCCCCTCCAAAGTTTTCGAAAGTTCGCGGTTGACTGGGACGAATTTTCGGAATACTTTGGATCTTAACTCTAATCTTGGAGCTGTTGATTCCTTGTGGTAAAGGATTTGTTCTCTGCACTTGTTTCGAAGGCATCTTGGTTGAAGGGATTTGCCATGTAGGACCTGTGTGAAGGTATGCGCCATAATCCTGCTTCTGGACTGTGGGGGTGGATCCTGCATTTTGAACTTGAGATGCGGGTCTCACCCTTGCATGTTGAATTTGGAACACAGGTGTGACCTCGGCGTTCGGTTTTTGCATCGCGGGTCTGACCTCAACATTTTGACTTAAGACATGGAAGTGGCTTCCGTGCATTTTTGACTAAGTCTTTGAGACTTATCTTTGGCGCATCTGTTTTAAGTCTCGACTCACATCTATGTTTGTTGGAAAATTTGTGTAAAAGAAATGAAGGAAAATTGATTTGTATTCCTTTAATCTCAGTTACAATTGGATTTCCTGATTACAAAAGAGAGGAGAATGATCTGGATTCTCCCCTTTGTTTAATTCTGGGTTCTTCACGGTAGCGATGTCCGTTTCACATGTAACGTTGTGCTAAGAGAATGAACTCTCTTAGTCTTGATGCTATGATTTTGAATACATAGACTTTGTCATTTTCACGGGAAAAGACTAACCGGCAACGCGTGTTAGGCGTAGGCTTATCTCTAATTAGGGATCGAGATAAAGTCCCCCATGCGTGTGAGGCATGGATTTTGATGCTACGATGTTGAATACGTAGACTTTGCCACTGTTTCCTCCTGTGTTACTTGAAACACTGAAAGAAAGTTAGAAGCGCCAGAGGTGTAATATTAACTTGGCATGAATTTTTACTTAGAGTGAAATTCAGAAATTTTCTTTATTATCACTAGGATAATTCCAGAAAATATTTAATCCGTTGGGGATTTTATAATGACAACTTGCTATTCTTGTTGAAAAAGGATTAACAAGTTCATTGGGGGGTTTGAACTGTTAAGGTGTGATGTTAACCTAACAGTATTTTATGGACCTATCGCTCTATTGAAGAGAGTCGATAAGTTGATTTGGTCGTCAGAGGTGTGATATTAACTTGACGGGTTTGTGGACCTATCGCTCCATTGAAGAGAGTCGATAAGTTGATTTGATTGTCAGAGATGTGGTGTTAACTTGACGGGTTTGTGGACCTATCGCTCTATTGAAGAGAGTCGATAAGTTAATTTTGTC
>NC_033795.1:75437492-75438906 GCF_001876935.1 Asparagus officinalis | reverse complement strand
CTTGAGACATGGAAGTGGCTTCCGTGCATTTTTGACTAAGTCTTTGAGACTTGTCTTTGGCTCATCTGTTTTAAGTCTCGGCTCACATCCATTAAGCTGATGGACCTGCAAACGTGCATAGGATTTTTGGCAAACCCTCAGCCATCAACGGATTTGATAAGCCTTTACCGACTACCGTTTGAGTCGGGCTAGCATGTGGATTGTCTAAGTCCGTTCCACATGTAACGTTGTGCTAAGAGAATGAACCCTCTTAGACTTGATGCTATGATTTTGAATACATAGACTTTGTCATTTTCACGGGAAACGACTAACCGGCAACGCGTGTTAGGCGTAGGCTTATCTCTAATTAGGGATCGAGATAAAGTCCCCCATGCGTGAAAGGCATGGATTTTGGTGCTACGATGTTGAATACGTAGACTTTGTCGTTATTTCTTCCTGTGTTACTTGAAACACTGAAAGAAAGTTGGAAGTGCCAGAGGTGTAATATTAACTTGGCATGAATTTTCACTTAGAGTAAAATTCAGAAATTTTCTTTATTATCACTAGGATAATTCCAGAAAATATTTAATTCGTTGGGGATTTTATAATGACAACTTGCTATTCTTGTTGAAAAATGATTAACAAGTTCATTGGGGGGTTTGACTGTTAGAGGTGTGATGTTAACCTAACAGTATTTTTATGGACCTATCGCTCCGTTGATGAGAGTCGATAAGTGGAAAGTGTTGCAATCGGAGCAACTTTGAGGACCTATCGCTCTATTGACGAGAGTCGATAAGTTGATTTTATCAGAGGTGTTTGATATTAACGTGACAAGAGAATGTTGCGATCGGACAAGAAAATGTTGCGATCGGAGCAACTTTGTGGACTTATCATCCTATTGACGAGGATTAATAAGTGAATTTGTCAGAGGTTTGGTGTTAACATGACGGGAATTTGTTGCGATCGGAGCAACTTTATGAACTTATCATCCTATTGAAGAAGATTGATAAGTGAATTTTGTCAGAGGTGTGATATTAACGTGACAGGAAGATGTTGCGATCAGGGCAACTTTGAGGACTTATCGCTCTATTGGAGAGAGTCGATAAGTGGATTGGTTGTCAGAGGTGTGATATTAACATGACAAGATTTGTTTGTGTTGCGATCGGAGCAACTTTGAGGACTTATCATCCTATTGACGAGGATTGATAAGTGAATTTTGTCAGAGGTGTGATATTAACGTGACAAGATTGTGTTGCGATGGGAGCAACTTTGTGGACTTATCATCCTATTGACGAGTATTGATAAGTGGGTTTTGTCAGAGGTTTAGTGTTAACGTGACATGATTTGTATTGTGATTGGAGCAACTTTGTGGACTTATCATCCTATTGACGAGGATTGATAAGTGGATTGTCAGAGGTATGATGTTAACGTGACA
>NC_033795.1:75392697-75437209 GCF_001876935.1 Asparagus officinalis | reverse complement strand
TCCTATGTAGGCCATTATCTTATGAGTTTGACTATCAGAGGTAACTGTTAACGTGATAGTTTTGTGGACCCGCCATCCTACTTGAAGAGGATTGGTGGGGGAATTTGGAGAAAAAAGACCATCAGAGGTGATCATTAACGTGATAGTTTTAGTGGACCTGCCATCCTATTGAAGAGGATTGGTGGGAGAATTTGGAGAAAATAGACTATCAGAGGTAACTATTAACGTGATAGTTTTGGTGGATCCGCCATCCTACTTGAAGAGGATTGGTGGGGGAATTTGGAGGAAATAGACTATCAGAGGTAATCATTAACATTAACGTGATAGTTTTAGTGGACCTGCCATCCTATTGAAGAGGATTGGTGGGAGAATTTGGAGAAAATGGACTATCAGAGGTAACTGTTAACGTGATAGTTTTGGTGGATTTCGTCAACTGAACGCATGCCTGAGCTTCAGGTTTTGCTGATGAAACGCATATTTGAGAGTTGCGTTTATTTTGTGGAACGCGCCCCTGAGGGTTGCGTTCAGTCTTCTTCACACAGAGTCTATGTTTGGGCTCATAGACGCGAGGCTTGCGTTCTGAAGCAGAAACGCAGAGCACATGGTTGCGTTTAGGCTCACAAACACGAAGCTCGTGTTGACTTGAGGATCGGCATTCTCGGAGATGTGCTCGTCGTAAGGATCTCCTCCTCCGTCGAGCGGCGTTCTTCTTAGCCTGCTTCAAGGCCTTTGTCGCCTCCATGGGCATCTTTCGACCCGATACCCGTCGTCTTGGCATGGGTTTGGCTGAAGCTGAGCCCACTCCATCGGAGGAGGGGCTGTCCAAGCAATCTGGCCCAAAGGAGAGGTCTTCCTTCGGCATAGGAGCAACAGTTGGATCTTTAGTCTCTTTGGAGACTTTGTGGATCTTGCGCATAGCCTTGGGGCTAAGGGATCCGGAGGAGAGGGCCTCCTCAAACTTGGCTTGATCAAACTCTACCACGGGAGTTTCGACGGTTGTTCCAGTGAGATGAACATCGAATTACGCCACCACTTCTTCGTCAGAGAAGCTAGTCTTCCCCAGCGGAGTCGCCATCTTTTGTTTGTGGGAAAATTTGCAGTAAAAGAAATGAATGAAAATTGATTTGTATTCCTTTAATCTCGATTACAATTGGATTTCCTGATTACAAAAGAGAAGAGAATGATCTGGATTCTCCCCTTTGTTTAATTCTGGGTTCTTCACGGTGGCGATGGAGTGCCTCCCTCGAATGCTCGCGTCGAGTTTGCTTCTCGTTGACGATCCGAATATCTATACTTCACTGGAACAACTGTCTTGGCCGGTTGATAACTCTTGTCGAGTTTTGTGATTCAGAACAAGTAACAAACTCTAATGATAGAGTTGTTGGAACCGAAAATAATTCGGTTAATAAGCCAAATATCGATGGTTTAGAGATCCTCCGTTTGTTGATTTCCCAGACTGTGTAAGGAGTCAATCCTCCTTTTTCTGATTCTGGAAGATTTGATCGAAAGATCCCCCTCCGATTAATGAAAAGAAATCTCTCTTGATCTAATTATCAAAAATCCGATCTCCCCTCTCCAAAAAAGATCCCTTAGTCTGTTGAGTTTGTTGCTATTTATAGGGGGATTAGGGGTGTAACTGCCCCCATAATCCGCGCCTAAATGGGGGTTTAGTTACCCCATTAGTCGGGTGTAACAACCCACTAAAGCCACTCCTCAAATCGTGGGTGAAGAACAGCTTCGAAGTTGTTACGATCACGTTTGAATGAGTCAGAACCTTGACCTGCGTTCTGGCGGTGATTGAGCTGCGTTTGGCAGCGACTGACGGGCTGCGTTGGGCAGCGATTGATAAGCTGCGTTGGGCAGCGATGGAGCTGCGTTCGAGCTGTGCTGGGCAGCGATTGGAGCTGCGTTCGAGCTGTTGATTGTTGTAGTATTTAGATTTCTCTGTCTTTATATATGGATGACACCAAAGACCAGTAAAGAAGGTCTTATTCAGGCCATTTGTGACAATTGAGGCATCTCAATAACGCTCTATCAACTGCAGGTCATGATCTCCACTGAGTGCTGTTGAACTAGAGCTCTCATCGGTTGTCGTGAAGGTCGTCAGATTGTAACCTTCAGCGATCTACGTGAAAGTCTTCAAATTATAGCCTTCTGGAAGTCGTCAGATTGTAACTTCCATCATCGGTGTTTGATGGGGATCAGCTATCTATTGTGATTTTTAGACAGCCTACACGCCCGTACACTGCGTGAGTGGAGAACGCCCCAGAAGGATACTCCACTAGAAGCAAAAATTTAAACAGTTATTAGTCTCAATCGTAAAAGGAAGTTTAACTCATCCTACAAATGGGTAAGATAGAGTCACTGCCTTATAAAGGGTGAGACGATTTGGCCACATTATGCACTTATAAGATAGGGTATATCGACTATATATCCCTGCCTTATAAGGCACAATGCAGCGTCAAAACGCCCCCTTTATTGATTTTGAGATATAGTTTTGACCAAGCAAAACATATCTTTAAAGCGTCGATCCTCGCCAAGGAGAATCAAGGCTCTTCCCGATTGCCTCACCAAGGAGAACAAAATGGGGTGAAAAGGACCAATTTGCAAATTTCCAAGAAAAAATGGACTAATTTGTAAATTTCCAAAAATAGCTCACCAGCATAAGAAGGAGGCGCGCCATCAGCCGACGCGGTAGAAGATTGACCCCTCGCAATACGAGACATAGAGACCTGCAAAATAAGTTAAGGAATCAAATCTAGAAAAAGTTCCTCTTTTTTGCAATTCTCCCCCCCCCCCTGAAAGGTGAGCTCGAGGCGCCAAATCTTAATCCTAACCCTCGCATGCGACCTCACAAATTCATAAATTGAATTAAGCGTAAAATATGCTAAAATGGTTGAGGATTTACCTGAGGAAAAGCTCGTGGATCCAATAAAAATCAGATCTTGAAAGGGACTCAGACCACGCGCTCGAGGGGCCTGAGAGAAATTCTAAATATGGAAGTTTTGAGGGATTTCTCAGTCAAAGATCCAAAGGAAGACTAGATCTAATGCAACTATGAAGTTTTGAGGGAGAACGGGTACTCGAGGGAAGAGAAAATCCAAAAAGAGGAGAGAGGGGGGGCCGGCCCTAATGAGAGGAAAAAACCCTCTTTTATAATGTTGAACCAAGACCAAGCTGAACCGGACCAGACCAAGTTGAACCGGACCAGACCTGGTTTGAACCAGAATTCAAATTGAAGCTGAATCAAGCATCGAAACAACTTCAAATCGTCCGAGGGTTCAGTCCTTGGTTTATCATTGCCTCTCCCACATATTCGGAAGGATCGGAAAATTTTTTGAGCCGAATTACTGCCTTTTTTGGCTCATTATCAAGCCGGTTCGGCTCATTTGGGGCACAGAAAATACTCCAATAAGGTATATGAGTATAAACTATTCCCTATTTTTGGTTGAGAAGTTCCTGGAGAATACTTTTTCTAAATATTCTTAAGGATAACTCAACAACACTACGCCGGACAACGCGTCGCAAACAAAAACTCAACGCCAACAATCGATGGTCAGCTAAGGATTAAAAAATCAGGAATCGACTTCAAGTTTAAAATTCCGACAACGGCCAGACAATAAATGCAGCACCGGAACTGTTACAGACATTCGACAAAGCATCGAATAGCCTGGAGGATTGAAGGAATCAAGAACAGAAGCCATTCCAAGGTCACGTTACACCGACTGAAGGTTGGGACAATCATATCCAAAGTATCTCAGACTCTTCTATAAAAGAACGAGGCAGAAATACTTTGGAGGGGGTATCTGTAGGCATGTAAAATTGCTTATAGATCCCTTAACATGGCTCGGCACAAACCGACGAATCAACGAGGCAACGAGGTTAACGAATCGCACGCGAGCAACGGAATGCATCCATTCACATGCGAAATCAGGCCAACGGTTCGGGGAGTTAACGAGTCATTCAAACAAGAGCGGACTCGGACGAATCACGATCGAATCTAGATCGGTTTCAGACTAGAACTCAGAAGTGGATTTACTGCCAAATCAGGATTCGGATCGACTGCCAAATCAGGTCAACAAATCGAGTCCAGACAAATCAACCGCACAACCGAATCACGGACAAAAGCGGATACAACAGAAAACACGACAAAACCCTACGCCTAAGGGGGGCTCGGCCCAGTGCCGGCCACCCATGGGTGGCCGACCCGGATCTGTGCGTGGGCACAGTTCAGAGAGCCTATAAATAGGCTCCCCTTTGTTCATTTGAAAAGGTTGGAACTTTGAGAGCCGAAACTCTGCCGAATTGAAGATCGAGCTAGGAGTTTTGAAGACTTGAGGACTTGAAGATTCAGATCTGATTCTCGGCGAACGTCTACGTCACAAAAGGCAGGAGTTCGAAAGAGGTAAAAGTCAGATCTGAGATCTAAACGAAACTACACTCCGGATCAAAGCTTGGCCTTTGATCCCGAGATTTGGACGATTATTTCCTTGGTGAACTAATCCTCCCCGGCTATTATTCCCTTTGCAGAATAATACCCGTCAAATCGTGTAGATCCGACCGGATCTAGATCGCGCGGTGGTCCACGGATTAACCCCGGCGTCGGCAAAGAACCCACACAAGCAAGAGACCGCAAAACAGGATCTTGCGATTCGTTCGACAAATAAGGAGAAAGTTGTAATTTTTTTTATTTCTTGTGTTATTTGATTTTCATTGTAACCGGATCTAAAAAAAGACCAGATCTTTGTAATCGATAAACTATTACAAGAATTTACAATGGAATCAATGATGAAGAAAACAACGATTTTCACCGCGAACAAGGTCAAGTTCAAGGAGTATCTATCGTCCTCCTCCTCCAAATCCTCCACATCTTGCAACTGCAAGAAGATCAACGCCCCCGTTGTCGCTGCGGTCATACCTTACAACACCCCTACGGCTAAAGCTTTAGATCTAAACTCCTCAATCAAGGAGATAGACGAGTAGCCTGGAGAATATTACACATAATATTCTTAAGGATAACCCGAGATCGAGGGATTGTTCAAGTCTATGCCCAACATGTGTTGCTGAGTAGCCAATTTCTGTAACAATGGCAAAGTCTATGTATTCAATATCATAGCACTAAGTCTAAGAGAGTTAACTTTTTTAGCACAACGTTATATGCAGAACGGATTTAGACAATCCGCATGCTAGCCCTACTCAAACGGTAGTCGGTAGAGGCTTATCAAATCCGTTGATAGCTGGGGATTTGCCAAAAATCCTATAAGTATGATAGTCACTAACGCACCATCTTCATCAGTTGGTCTTGTGACTTAATTAGCACCCGAGACAACATCAATTCTAGCCGAAGCCTCCATGAGGAACCTTTAAAGTATTCACAATGGTAGTCGTATCAGCTCCAATAGCTGGTCCTATAACCAAAACTCTCGTATGGTTAAGCAAATAACTAGCGCGATGTAAGGGTAAGATTCGTACCTGTAGATAAACCATCATCAATGGTTGGTCCTACAACCTCTACACTTGGGCCTGTCATGCATTACAATGTCGGTCAAGCTTAAACTGTGTAGACTTCAGTAAACATACAAGTATAAACTGTGTTAACACCAGACAATGCACTATAATAAAGGTCAATGTCGATCAACGCAGCGATAGATTCAATTGTGATTTAGATACGAATTCTCGATAAAGATAATCGGTTCAACATCGATCCAATGACACAAGCTAATTCAGAAACAAACACTCCAGTTCTAATTCAAGATTTCAACAATAGTCAGATGATAAACGCAGAACCGGAAGAATTTTAGCTATTCGATAAAATACTAAATAGACTGAAAGATAAAGAAATCTAAGAATAGAAGGTTGGACCTATCATATCCAAAGTGTTTTAGGCTCCTCTATAAAAGAATGAGCCTGAAACACTTTGAAGGGTGTATCTGTAGGTGTTAAAAATTACCTATAGGTTCCTGTATGTAGCTCGAGACGAAGAGAAGATGATGAACATTATTATCCAAGTCAGAAAAGATTATCTAAGTCAAAGAGGATCATTTGATGCCAAAAGGAAGCAAAGGAACGTGCAATGAGAAGAAGTACACAAAACGGAAGAAACACGTGAAAATTACGAAGCGAGGAAGCAACAACAAGATTTAGATTGCATGGTTTGAGAAGAATTAAAATTTAGACCATGATTAGCTTCAAATTCGAAAAATCTCGAAAGATAAAAATTATAGGTATTTTTACCAAATTTCCATTGCAACTTGAATCACCTCATTCCGAGGTCCGACGAGAGAATTAAAGTCAAAATACTAAATATAGTACAAACTGTCTCAGAAAATCCGAGTCACTTCGAAGTGACTCGCGCCCAGGTCAGCTCCCGACGTATTTTCTGATAAGATTGGCTTCTAGAACTCCTTGGGATTATTCATAAACACGTAGGGTTATCCTTAAACATGTGGAAGTTGTTACATAACAAAAAAAAATCCACCTAAACGGATAATAATAGTTGTTCTTTAATCATATCCACAAACACATCATTTAGAATTTATAAATACACTCCTAACACCCTCATAAAGGCAGATCTGAAGGGAGCCACAAATTTCAAATGAGCTAGGGCGAGGTTCTGATGAATTTCAGAGAGGCTAGCAGATCTTGGCAAAGTTCTTCAGCATAAAGAGGGAGAGTTTAAGTGATTTGGAGGGAGCCATGAATTTCAGAGGAGCTAGGGCGAGGTTTTGATGAATTTCAGAGAGGCTAGTAATCTCGCTTGGTCGAGATTATTTACTTCTGCGATTATTTCCTTTGTGAAGCAAGAGCATTGATCTTTTATTCTGATCAACCGGATCTAATCCGTGATGGTCCATAGCTAAACCCTAGCACATGCAAAGATCTCACGCAAGCAGCGGGTGATAAACGTCATCTGCGTGTGTTTGAAGAGAGTTGTATTTTTCTTATTTTCATTGTGTAAGAAAGTCTTATAAAAGACCAATTTTACTTTGAATCTGTAATCGATAAACGTGAAATGGATTCAGCAATAAAGATAACTTTCGACGCAAACAATAGCGTCTCAATTTAATACTCTCCAAATGAACATAATCACATTAGAGGCACAAGTGTGATGCAATTTTGACCCAATAAAACCCATAGCAGACCGAGCTACATCACTATCATTTAAGCTCAAAGACCAGGTTATATCACTGTCCTTTAAGCCTAAACGTGTGTTAATAGAGTCTTGAAACAGATAAAGAATCCACGGGTCCACTAAACCATGAGCTCTAGCACAAATTTGTTGGAATTTAATGGCCCATAAACAAAGTTGACAAGCTTCATCTTGTTATATAAGCAGTTAAATTATCTTATTTTAATTTACTCCAGTTCGACATCACTTAAGTTATTAGAACTTCTCTATTTTCTCTTGTATTTAAACATCTTGGTAGAATGAACAATATAATTAATATCTCTCAGATATCTGTATACTTACCATGTTATTAGAGTCATCATCGATCTCTTTTTTCCTCTTCAATCCCGATGCTCTCCACTCTTGCCAATGAAACCCTAGCTTCACCGCATCCAAACCCTAGGTTGCTGCCATAGAGCCATTACGCACCAAGCTCCTATCATGGTCCCATTGGAAACCCACTACCATGCCATCACCTCTATCGCGAGTGTCGCTGCTTCAACCCAAATTCAAGTACTGCTAGTAGCCTCACTCAAGCATCTCAACTGTCTAGCTCGCCACAACCTAGTTCTACAACCCATCACAACTACCGAAGCCCTAGCTCTCAACCCTCCACCATCCGCAACAAATGCCCCAAATTCCCCTAACCCACTCTAGATCTAACTCTTATAACCACAACGCAACAACCCCCCTCTCCTAGCCAGCCTCAGCCCCATCTTCGCTTCTTTACCACCAGAATAACATGGTCCGCCTGATGCACATCACATGATCAACTTAATGACTAAATATCACACCCAACCCTAGCACACCTTAATCATCACAACATAGCACTAGCCTTCAATTGACGCTTCGCCTCCAACTTGTGAGCCGTAGCATCACCCTCATTGTGTTATAAAGCCTCCTTAGCTAACTTACCTCTGGCTAGCAACCTCGGCCATGCTTTTTCTCGACCAGCACTCCTGACCATGTTTTGATGGAATTTATGGACCCGAAAAGAGGCTTTGGATAAAAAAAAACTCTTAGACAATGGAGGGGTTAACAAAATTTCTTTGATTCAAATAAGGGAATACAACTTTCTCATAAAAGACTACACCTTTCTTTCTTTTACAAGTTACTCTCACACTTACACACTCGCTGTCACGCCCCGCTTCCCAAAATACCCGAGAATCGGAACGTGAACAAACCCGCGACGTATTAGATTAAGGAGAATAAATAAAATAACCGTTTCTCCTCAACCTAATACGCTAAGCATCTGGAAGTAAATACAATGCAAAGGCACAGGTCCCCGATCACAATCAGCAAGAATATAATAGACAACCTCAGAATAAAAATATCATATCACAAATGAATATCATCCAAGATATAATATTCGGGTCAAACATGCCCTTATACATATCTGAACAAATGAACACTGGAGAATGTAAAATACAATGATCGAGCAGAAAAGAAATGCTACAAAAGTAAACTAAGATCATCGAACAACAAGAGGGAATAACTAAACTTTGGCTTCTTCTGCTCGGTCTGCAAGGCACTCCTGCTGAGAATCCTCTGGCTTCTGGCGATCTCCTAGCTGAACCTGTTCTTCTTCTAAGTCTAACGTACACCAGAGAAAACAGGTGTACGTCAGGGTGCATGGCACACAGCAAGATCCCATAAAGAGAATAGGAACGGTCGAATGACCAATGCAATAACAATAATAATAAATAGAAACATGCAGCTGGAATACTAACAAGCTAGATGCAATCCATTACTAGAGTCTAACGATCATAAGAATCCATAATCATCCGAGTAACAAGGACATACCCCTAGATAGAATTAATACTTAAAAATCTACAACTCAAGACGTAGTACGTCGAGCAAAATAATCCAAACAAGGAAACCCTCATGTATATACCATATGTCTCAAATTGTAGATAATTAAATATTAATCCTAATCTAGGTATGGAAAGAAATATAACTAGTTCACATCTCACGAGAACCCATAAACATTCAAACAACAAGGTTATGTAGCTAACCATCCTATAACAAGTCACTGGTCTACCTCTCACGTATAGTCAAAACTCATATTCACGAATAACCGGTTGTTCACAAATCATCCATACGT
Organism: Asparagus officinalis; assembly: GCF_001876935.1. Lineage (NCBI taxonomy): Eukaryota > Viridiplantae > Streptophyta > Magnoliopsida > Asparagales > Asparagaceae > Asparagus > Asparagus officinalis. The sequence goes on along the minus strand of NC_033795.1, from coordinate 75,427,937 downwards.
AATGGTTCACTGCCCCCCCCCTCAGACCCACGCCAGCACTACACAGGAATATCGCTGGTGCGAGCCTGGAAATAATCAGCAATCACATATCACTGCACCTCAGACCCACCCCAACGCTACACAGGAATATCGTTGGTGCGAGCTTGGAAATATTCAACAATCACAATATCACATCTCCTCAGACCCACCCCAACGCTACATAGGAATATCGTTGGTGCGAGCCTGGAAATAATCAACAATACCACATATCACAACTCCTCGGACCCACCCCAACGCTACACAGGAATATCGTTGGTGCGAGCCCGGAATATAACCACGATCACAAATATCTCAACTCCTCAGACCTACCCCGATGACTACACAAACTTCACCGGCGCGAGCCCGGAATACAACCACAATCACAAATATCTCAACTCCTCAGACCCACCCCGGTGTCTACACAAACTTCACCGGCGTGAGCCCGGAATACACATCAACAATCCCAACTGCTCACATGGACCAAGACTTCTCACTCCAATTCTCGTAATTCCAGGTTAACTACACACGAGGTTCTAGATCCTAACTGTATCATACCGGTCACTATAGTCATGAACTCCTAACAATTCTCAATCACAACAATAAACAATCAATGCAACTAATCATGTGCAATAATATTATAGCATATCAGATAATCAAAATAAGAATTATAAATCATAAACAACATCTACATAATTCAGAAAATAATCTTTTTCTAAATTAATTCATTTTCCAAAATAACTTCTTTAAAAATATTTATCATTCTAAAATAATTTCCTTCCATGATAAAAATTCTAAAAATATTATAATTAATCTAAAATAATTATGTTACCCAAAATAAATTCTTTAATTTATTATATTTGTCCTAAAAATACTATTCATCATATTATTATTATTATTCATTCAATATTATTCATCAAACCCACGCAGATAATTATACTACAAACTAATCTACACATATAATATATAATTATTGAAACGACAAGGAGATGCGGGATCTTGCCTCGGGGTTTCGTCAAACCATATCGAAACGCGGCGGTGTAGAGCTGTCGGCGTCACCGTAGGGCTGCTGGACGTCTGGAGGGGAATGATGGTGCGGACAGCGGCGTGAAGGGGGCGACGAATGTGGAAGTCTCGACGGGGAGGAGTAGAAGGGCTAGCGGGGACAGATCTGGGGTATGCCCGACGAGGTCTTCGAGGTGAGGGCTGAAGGTGGTTTGTGGCGTGGTTCGACGGAGGCGGCGGATGCGGCGGAGGAGAGGGCGTGCGATGTGGTCTGCAGGCGCTGATTGTTGGCTGTGCTTGTCGGAGAGAGAGAGGGAGAAGGAGATGTGTGTTGCGGGCAGGGTTTTTCTCGTGAACAGGAGAGAGAAGAGAGAGAGAGATATATATATATGTATATATATATAATTAGGGTTTAGGGTTAGGGTTAAATAATTAAAATAAAATAATTATGGGTATTTAAAAATTAATCTAATTACAGAATAATTATCTATAATTAAAAACGTACATGTTGTGCTATTACAACAATTGATACGAAATAGTTAAAATATACCCATATTGTATAATTAAACAAGAATAATTAATAATAAAAATATTTTTACTTAAATTTAAAATCACATAATTATGGGATAATTATAAACACAGTAAAACGTACTAGTTATACTAATATGACAGTTAATATGTAACAGTAGAAATAATACAGTAAATTATACCAAAACACGTAATTAATAATACTATGTATTATATGAAATAATTTGTAATAATATTAATAATACAATATATTATTTAAAATATTGTGTAATAGTAATGATAACACAACAAATTAATTCTAGAAATTTTTACCGTGCAAAATAAATTTATAAATACAAAATCATTTAAATAAATATATAATCAGATTTTTAAATTATAGAAAATTGAGAAAAATACAAATACTCTTTTAAAAATTATAATTAAATATTTTAAAATACTAAAAAATTATTTTAACTAGTATCAAAATTTATGGTCCTTACACTCGCACACTAACTAGCTTTCTTCACTCTCCTCTACTTCTTTCTCTTCTTTTCACTTTGCTTCATTGCTTGCTTCCAACCAAATGAAGGAGGACTCATATATATAGGTGTGATAGATTTTTCTAGAAACACTTCATTCATGAAGACTTTACTCCTTGAGATATTTCTAGAAGAAGGTTTGATTCCTCCTTGAAATATTTCTAGAAGAAGACTTGACTCCTTGAGATATTTCTAGAAGCATGGAGAAATGTTGCTGATATTTAACACTCCCCCTCAGCAACAATTTCTCACAAGTCAAAGCTTCTTCTTCAGCTTCAAAAATATTTTTGTCTTTAGTGGATTGGTGAAGATGTCAGTGATTTGGTCTTCAGACTTGCAATATATCATCTTCACAATCTTCTTCGTGACTTGATGGCGGATGAAGTGGAACCTTGTCTCTATGTTCTTACTTCTTCCATGTGCAACTGGGTTCTTAGCAAGCGCTGTAGATAATAAAACTTACCTTATTCCTAGCAAAGAAGCTCAAAACTGATAAAAAAATGCTAATATCTCTCAAACAGTAAGGAATTTGGCGAAACAGATAGGAGCAAATTGAAATCTTTAGGGTTGGTTTGGTTGGCTCCGTCTCGTCAAGATAATTGATTTTTATTTATAATTTATCCAATTCTGACTTACGGTTTAAAAGTTATGGCCCGTTCTTCGCAGCATGTTCTAAAGTCTGCCTGCAAGACTGGACTTCGCCTGAACATTAAAGTTCGCCTGCAATGCTAAGTTCGCCTGACAACTTAGCTCACCTGAACTGATTGAAGCTCGCCTGACAGCTTCGCCTATGAGGTTTGTCATGTAGCAAGGCTCAATATCAAAAGACGAGGTTTGTCACGTAGCGAAGCTCGACATCAGAAATGAGGCTCACCACGCAATGAGGTTCGAAGCTCGTCAATGGATACAAGGTTCGAAGCTCACTAGTGGAAATGAGGTTCGAAGCTAGTCGTTGGATACAAAGTTCGAAGCTCACCAGTGGAAATGAGGTTCGAAGTTAGTCGTTGGATACAAGGTTCGAAGCTCATCAGTGGAAACAAGGTTCGAAGCTAGACGTTGAATACAATGTTCGAATCTCGTCATTGGATACAAGGTTCGAAGCTCGTCATTTTACGAGGTTCGGAGCTCATCATCAAACATGAAGCTCATTAGTAAAGATGAGGCTCGTCAAAAAGAAATTCGCAAGATTTGCTAAGCAGTTGGACTCAGCTGTCAAAGACGAAGTTTGTTAGTGAATACGAAGCTCGTCAGACAACATCAGTGAAGATAGAGTTCACTGTACTGCAAAGTTGGCCTTAGAAGATGAACTTCGCTGCATATTGGGGCTCGTTCAATCAGATGAACTTCACCAAACAGCGAGGCTCGTCGTCCGTTGGACATCCAACTGTAACGACTCTGAAGACTTAGTCAGCCATGTGGGATAAGTTCCAGGAGCATGTTTCGCCCCCAGTAACCAATGTGAGCTGAATTGAAGGAGGTAGTTGCGCCCCCTACTCACAATTTTAGCATGTTGGTTATGTGCTGAAACTCTATAAATAGCCATGAGAAGCTATAAAATAGACTTACTTAGACTTTGGGGAAGATTTTGGCAACCGCGTGAAGAGAGATTCGGGTTCGTATTCTCGTGATCTAAGCCACCATCAGAATCTTTTGTGATCTTATTCTGATCGTCAACGGGAAGCAATCTCAGCTTGAGTATCAAGAGAAACATACTTTCGCCACTAAGAACCCACTTTTAAACAAAAAAAGTCAAATTAATCTTATCTTCCTATGTAATCGAGAGAGAGTGTGTGAGTGATTGTAAGAGATTCGTACCAAGTGATTGAATCCATTCTTAAAACAAGAATCAATCAACTTTAATTATTCGACCCTACAAGCGCAATAGCTGGCTTGTTGTCTATGAGAATCTCTGTTGGTGCTTCTTATTCATGTTGCAGCTCCTTCATTAGATTTCTAAGCCATATCACTTGGCATGCACCTGCAGATGTAGCAATGTATTCTGCTTTGCAACTTGATAGAGCAACAACGATGTGCTTCTTTGATGACTAAGAAAAGGCTGCTGATCCAATACTGAACATGTAGCCAAATGTATTCTTTCTTTCATCCAAGTCTCCCTCATAGTCGCTGTCGGTGTAACCGACTAGTCTTGGATCTACACTTTGTGAGTAAAATAATCCTTCATTAATGCTTCCTGTCGGTGTAACCGACTAGTCTTGGATCTACACTTTGTGAGTAAAATAATCCTTCATTAATGCTTCCTTGAACATACCTGAGTGTGAGTAAAATAATCCTTCATTAATGCTTCCTTGAACATACCTGAGAATCCTCTTGGCCACCTTGAAGTATTCTTGCCTTGGCTCCTCCATGAATCTGCTCACCAGTCTAACCACAAACATTATGTCGGGTCTTGTGATGGTCAAGTACTGCAGGCTTCCGACTAAGCTCTTATACAAAGTTAGATCAATAGAGATTCCTAGTGACTCTCTGCTCAGCTTCACTCCAACTTCGACAGGAGTTGTAACTAGTTTGCAGTTGTTCATGTTGAACTTCCAGAGGATCTCCTTTGCGTACTTTTTATAAGAGATGAATATTCCTCTCTCAGATTGCGATGCTTCTACTCCAACAAAGTATGACATTTTTTTCGATGTCAATCATCTCGAACTCCCTGATCATGTTCTTCTTGAACTCCTTGAATATTTTTGGATTGTTGCTGGTGAAGATCATGTCGTCCACATAGAGACATACGATCATAATGTCTCCATCCTTCTTCTTGGTATAGAGAGAGTGCTCATACGGACTCTATTGGAATCCATTCTTTTGGAAGTATGCATCGATTCTGGCATTCCACGCCCTGGGTGCTTGCTTTAATCCATACAATACCTTCTTCATCTTATAGACTTTATCTTCTTGGTTCTTCACTTCGTACCCCGGTAGCTGCCTGATGCAGACTTCTTCTTCTTGGTAGCCATTCAGGAATACAGACTTCACATCCATCTGGTAGATCTTCTACCAGTTCTGTGCTACCAATGCGATAATGAGTCGGATGGTGTCGATCCTCGTGACTAGTATGAACACTTCTTCATAGTCAACTCCTTCTCGCTGACTATAGCCCTTTGCAATAAGTCTGGCCTTGCACTTCTCAATTTCGCCATCTTGATTTGTCTTTGTCTTGTACACCTACTTTACTCTAAAGGGTTTATGGCCTTCTGGTAAGGTAGTGAGCTCCCATGTGTCATTTCTCTTGATTGCCTCGATCTCGTCATCCATGGTTTTTCTCCACTTGTCTTCTTGAGCAGCTTCTTCATAGCTGACCGGATCATATTATGCAAACAAGTAGAATAGTGTGTAGTCCTCCATCATATCGACAAGTTCTGTATCGTCGTACAGATTTCTTAGGCTTCGTATCCTCCTTGTTGCTCCCCCTGAAGAGCTTCCTTCACTTGAGCTGGATGGTAATGATGCCAGCGTCGATGCTGGGGTTGATGGAGTTGGACTATTTGGTGGACTTTGTTCTGGTCTTCCAACTTCTTGCAAGTCATCATCATTATCTTCAAAGAACATACCTTTAATATTTTTGTCTTCATCGGTCCATTTCAAGTCATCATCATTATCTTCAAAGAACATACCTTTAATATTTTTGTCTTCATCGGTCCATTTCCAATAATCTTCTTCATCGAACTCCACGTCTCTTCATACCTTTAATATTTTTGTCTTCATCGGTCCATTTCCAATAATCTTCTTCATCGAACTCCACGTCTCTTAAAATGATCATCTTCTTTGTAAATGGATTGTAGAGCTTATATGCTTTTGTCCTCCTCTCATACCCAACGAATATGCACTTCTCTCCTTGATCATCCAACTTCTTTCTTTTTTTCTCCAGGATGTGTGCATATGCGATGCACCCAAACACCTTCAAGTGGTTGATGCTTGGCTTGATGTTACTCCAGGTCTCCAGTGGTGTCTTGAACTTGACGCTCTTTGTTGGACAACGGTTGAGGAGGTAAACAGCACAATTTATAGCTTCGGCCAGTAAGTCTTCGACAAGTACTTGCTTTTTAACATGCTTCCGGCCATGTTTAGAATGATACGATTCTTCCGCTCCACTATGCTATCTGTTATGGTGTGTAGGTGGCTGTGAGCTGATGGATTATCCCGTGCTGCTTGTTGAAGTTGTCGAACGCCTTTGATGTGTATTCTCTGCCTCGATCTGATCGTAACACCTTGATGTGATAGTCGCTTTGCTTCTCCACCATCTCCTTGAATTATTTGAATTTCTCCAAGGCTTCGGATTTCTCTTTTAAGAAGTAAATCCAAGTTTTTCTACTATAATCATTAATAAATGTAAGAAAGTACCTATTTCCTCCAAGTGAAACGACTTCAAATGGTCCCACAATGTCTATATGTACTACTTGTAGAACTTCATTGCTCGTCTAGACTTTCCAGCTTCAAAACTTCTTCTATGTTGCTTGCCCTTCATAAAGCCTTCGTGTAGCTAGTTCGGATGATTGATCTGCGATAGTCCTTTCACCATTTTCTCCTTCCATAGAAGATTCAGTCCACTAAATGCGAGATGCCCGAATCGTAGATGCCAGAGCCAAGTCTTATATTTTATGATTGTCTTCAGGCACTTGACAGAGTCAGCATAAATATTTAAGGTAAGCAGTCTATTTCTAGACATGTTCACCTTTGCAATAACTTCATTTTTGTTCTTAATAGTGAGGGCAAGGTCTTTTAGATGTATATCATAGCCTCTTTCAAGGAGCTGGCCTAGACTCAAAATATTATTTCGTAATGCTGGAACATAGTAGACGTCGGAGATGTACATGTTCTCACCTGTCTTTGTCTGCATCATTATCTTGCCCTTGCCCTTTACTGGAATCTTTGACTAATCTCCAAAAGTGACATCTCCTTGCACCGTCTCGTTCAATTCGGTAAAGAACTCCTTGATGCCGCATATGTTGTTACTGACACCTGAATCTAGATACCAAATATCTTGATTCTTTTTTTCACTTTCCTGGTAAATTAGCAGGACTGTTGAAGTGTCTGGCTGCTCCCTTGTTAGACCCTAGAGTGGGATGATTAGGATCTTATGCTAATCTAATCCGATTTTATGCCAATTAAAACTAATACAAATATATTCTTACAAGATAGATATACAAGAGATATAAGCAAGAATAAGCAATATGAATAAAGGTAAATATCCTAGCAATGAGATATACTATGGGATATATGCAAGGATATATAATCACAAGGGTAAACAATCTAAACTAGATAGTGGGCAATATAATCAACAAGCAATATACAAAGGTGATATAAGATATGAATATAAAAGTAAGTGCGCCAATACAATCACAAACAAACAATATGATTACGGAGTTCGGTTCCCACGACCTACGTCTCCGCTCCTCACCTCGAGGAGATCTCCATTATCACAATCGGGTTTTCTACGGTTACCCGAACAACGATTACACCTCACAATACGATTTTCTAGTTTATCGAAAACTCTACAACTTACACACTCTTACAATCCTACTCTATACCCTCTCAAGTGTTGAACTAGACGTGTCTCCCTCAAGTGCTCGGATACAACCTCTTCCTAGGTTCATCAACCGACGCCACTCCTCTTAGGACGATCCCCGACTCTCGCCACACACTTCTCTCGATGTACAAGTGTATTACAAAGTGACCTCACAATTAAGCACAATACAAAGAATGATTGTTCTCTAATATGGATGAGAACACAATAAAAGCTCACACTCAACTATTACAACTCTCACCAACCTAAATATACTATGTATGAAAATACAATAAGCTCAAGTGGGTGTGTGCGTAAACAATGAGTGAAATAAAATCTAAACTCAATATAAAAACTAGCTTTAAGAATGATAATCAAACAAATATGCAAATGTAAAGTTAGATAAGAGTTTAGAAATGCTTCTCTGAAAAACAAGATGGAGAGATGGATTAAGATGAAGCTCAATCAATGTAGATGATCTCCTCCACTTGTGTAAAACAATTTCCCAAACAAAAACTCTTTTAGACAAACACTAAACAAACTTAAACCTCTTTAAACTCTTGTTTAAAAACTTCTTGGATTACTAAGAGAACTGAGATCAAATGGGTATATATAGCCTCCCAAAACCTCAGCCAAAACCCCCAAACAAAATACCAAAAAGCCCACAGAATCCAAAATCAGATTCTGTACAAAATAACCGTTGGAGTATACGGCGGTCGACCGTGAAAATCTCGGCGGCAATTTCGAAGCTGAGAATTTTCCAGAGACTTTGGTGGTCGACGGTGACGGTCGACCGTGGGAAAATTCAAGCTAACGGTCGACCGTAACGGTTGATCGCGAAAGTTACTGATGGCTCCATAAGTTAAAAACAAAGACGCGATAGACCGTTGTAGGCATCGAAAATTGCCTATGGGTCTCTACGAACGGCTCAGTGTTAAGGAATGGCGACGAACGTCACTATCCGGTTCACAGGAGTTCGATTGATGTCGATGAACGCTTGAAGTAAATCGACGAACTACGTGAACTAACGAAGGTACGGGCTAATCGAGAGTCCCGCGATGTTTATAAAAGGAACAACGCCCTTCGTATCTCATTCATTCAACAGATGATCCAACCATCGGAGCTGATAGAACTCCTCGTCGGCTTTCCAACGCACTTCGAATCACTCAAATCCGAATTCGGACGAAGGAATTACAGCAGAAACAGATGAAAACACCAAAAGGAGTGTCTCGGACCAACGAGACACCCTTCGGTGTCTCGGCTAAGAAAGCCGAGACACCCTAGGGTGTCTCGGATCAATGGGAGACACCCTAGGGTGTCTCCAATCAAGTAGAGACACCCTGGGGTGTCTCCAAGGCAGATTTGGACTTTTAAACGTTTTTAACCGCTCCGTTATCCTCTCAAGCCTATAAATACAAGCCTTAGGCCTCTTTTTTTTTAGATCTGGAATTTTGGAGAATTGGCGAAGCCCTGCCAGAGTGAAGAGTGATCGAGCACTTCAACGCAAGAGAGCTTCTTCGTCAGATCTACATCGCCCGCATCCGATCCTTAGAATTATCCTGTTGTGGTAATTCTAAGAAGAGCAATTATCTCGCTTTTATCGAGATAGGCGCTTCAAGTTTCTAGATCTCCTCGCGGATCAACGAAGCTCTGGACCAGATCTGATTGCCAGGTAGTCCACGGATATCGACGTCCCCGTCATAGGCTAAAGACCCACGCAAGCAAGAGACGACGAACGGATCTTGTGTTTATTTTCAAGAAAGTTGTAATCTTTTTATTCTTTGTTGTTTGAATTCATTTGTAATGTTTAAAGTTTAATGAAATCAATGATGAAGGCAACTTTCGACGAAAACAAACTGGCGACCACTTTCCTCTTCCAAGAGCGCTCGCGGGCCCTCAGGATCGAAGATCCAAGATCCCCTCGCCGCTATTGCACCTACTCCCCGCGACGCTCCTATGGCGTCTAACGTGGTCGAAGCTGCAGATCCAGATCTCCCTTCCGCCGCAAAGTCAACTGCTGAAGGTGTTCCAACCTTGTCGAAAAGGGCGCGCCAAAGACGGCGTCAACGCCTTGCGCGACAGTTGGCCAAGGCCGCAGAATCTATGGACGGGATCCGTTACAATGAGGATCTAAAGTCCAGATAGCGCCAGGTGCAACAACGGCGAACAACTAACTCCTCCTCTAAAGCGGAGACAAATGAATGGGTCCGCGTCAAGAGGACTCGCTCCACTCTCAAAGAGCGAATCAAGAAACGCTGCGCGTTGCTTGCGCATGCCCGAGTCCTTCTGCAGAAAGCAGAAGAGATGCAGAAAGAGGAGACGGTCAAGAAGCCGTCAAAACACAAGCAGGTGTGGGTGCCAAAGGCGAAGCCGGCGCCTAAGACAAAAGTGGACGGAAATATCGTCCAGCCTTCTTCAAATCCAGATCCCGTTCCCCCTGCTCCCGCACCTCCGGCGGAGCTAGGTAAGAACGTGGATTCTTCAAGATCCAGGGTTCCTTTGAGAGGTCGCCTCGGCCCTTTACCAGAAGATCGAGGCAAGGCACCTGTCAAGGAGCGATTGGGACCATTGAAAGGTCCCCAAATAACAAACCAGACTGGGGGTCGTGCTAATCCCCCCAAGAACTGTTACCGACCGTATTGGATTGCGGGTCGAAGTTCAAGAGCCCGTTAAGTTTTCACGCTCGCAAAATCATAGACTTGAACGAGCGACTTTTGAAAACGCTAATAAAGCATCGTATCCCCAGAGGGAAGCACATTCGTCTGATGATAATGGTGCTATACCTGGGAAGTCATGCCAACACCCTATGAGTTGCTCCAGTTATCTAACTGATGAGTTGTACTATAAAGCCGGGAGTGCGAGTAAGTCTCGAAAGAGAGACGCTCAAGACACGGGATCTCACTGTCCGTGTGCCAACATAATCAAGGCGGTACTGTCAGAATGCTGCTGTGCTAAAGCCCCAAGGAGAATTTTGGTGTTCGAGAGAATTTCCATCAGAACATCCAAAAACAAGCCAAGGCGTTTCCGTAGGAAGAAGCCTGTCCGCCAAGAGGATGAACTCCTAGAAGTGTCTGCTAATATGACCGGCAGAGGGAAATAGTCACGACACTCTAACTCAGATCAGCTTGCCGAAGTATCCCAGCGCATGACTCGATTGCGGTCAGGGATCAATAGACGAAGGAATTACCAAAGGATGCAAAAGGGACTTCCTTTGGAAGAGGAGGTGTCAGATGATGGTTCAGATTCCTGCTCGGCTATAGCGTCTGACGACACGGCGTCTAGTGCGGGACAGCCCTACGAATCACTTATGATCAGCGCCGAACAAGTAAACAAGATGACAGCCCTACGAATCACTTATGATCAGCGCCGAACAAGTAAACAAGATGCTTGAAGAGGCCCTGACTAAACAGAAGGAAGCTTTCAAGTTCGAGATAGAGATGGCCATGCAGCAGATGAGAGAGATGCATGACCAGCAAATCGCGGCACTGACAACTCACCAAGGAGAACCCAGTCGTCGCAATAATCCGAATCAAGAGGAGAATGAACGGGAAGAGGATAATGTCAACATAACTATCCCTCCTGTCAAACGGAAGCGGACCCTTGGATGGCAATGCAAAAGAAGACCACGTCACCTCTTCCAGAAGCCACTCGAAGACAGATACGAGTGAAGACAAGAAAATGAAGGACTTGGAGAGCAAAATCAACGCGTTGATGAATGCTCAAGAAGTGAAGAGGTCCGGCATACCATGTCCATACCCAAGGGAGTGGGAATCAATTCCATATCCGGCAAAGTTCAATTTAATCAACTTTACGCCGTTTGATGAAAAGGGTTCCCCTACCCAACACTTAATATATTTTAAGTCTCACTGAGGAATAATCTCCGGGAATGAACCCTTAATGGTGCGGGCATTCGTTGGCACTCTTCGCGGAGCGGCCTTCGATTGGTATCGTCACCTCAAGCCGGGGAGTATCAGCAGTTAGGACGACATGGAGGATATGTTTCTAACGAACTTCTTTGACGACGACACTGAGATCTTAATCGGCACTCTATTTGATGAGAAGCAGAACAATGGTGAGACAGTCGAAAACTTCGTGAAGAGATTCCGAAATAAAGCAATGAATTACAGGGATCCGGTCAGCGAAGATTTCATCCTCGAGACCTGTCATAATAATCTTTCATTGGACATCCTTAAAGCCATGGGAATGACACCGCCAAAGACCTGGAAGGATTTGAAGGTGCGAGGAGAACGAGCCGAACGATTCCTTAAAAGGAAGAAGGCGGAAAGGGGCCAAATAGCAAATAACGCTCCGCAACAGAACTTTGTCCCTAAGGGTAAGGGAAAAGCACATGCGAATGCTGTGGACGTGAATCAAACATTCGAGGTGCAAGCACAACCGCAACAACAGCAACAAAAGGCGCCTCAACAATCAAGATGGCAACAGCAGCCCCAGAAGCCAAAAGCCTTGGAGCCGAAGTTCCCAAAGGTCTATTCGTTCAAAGAGGATGAAGTCCCCGGTATCTTCAAGTACCTCATTGAGAATAACAAGATCAAATTGCCTCTGGTCCAGGATCAGGAAGATGCTAAGAGAATCAATGATCCAAAATACTATGCATTTCACAGAGCAGTGCACCATCCTACCAAGGCATGCTATGCCCTTAAAGATAAGATCCAAGCTTTGATCGACGTCGGGGTCATTACTATGAAGAACCCTAAGGAGAAGAAGGTGGGTGCAAATGCAGTATCGATTAGTTTCGGTTCTGTTCCCTTGAACTGGTTCCAGCATGAGCCGGTAATAAATGCAGCAGTAAAGACCGTGAACGATGATCCTCACAAACAGCGCCAGAAAGGACTTGTACCGCACACAGCCCCGAATGGTGAGATTCTTTGGGTTCATCCAGATTTGATTAGAGACGAACAATGGACTGGATCCTCTTCCAAGAAAAGGTCAAAAGGAAAAGGTAAGTCTTGTTATGGAGCTTTTGCTATTCCAGGAGAAGACGACGAGGAAATTCCAGCCTTCCCGCTTTCTGAAGACGAACAAGAGGCCTTTGTAACACGAAGCGGGAATGAATATCACTACAAATATCCGGATGCTTCTGAGCAACTGGGAGTAAACAAAACCGTTCCCTCAAAGACGCTGGCAGAACTGGGAATTGTCGCCTATAGCTACGGAGAAAGTCCAGCAGAAGGAGAAGGGGAAAGAGCCTTTACGTCAGGAAGCCCAAAACCCGAGGCAGTCTCGATTCAATCATCCGATTGGAAAAGACAAACTGGGAAAGGCAAGCTCTCCGCCCCATTTTAACATCATGGCGCAGTTAGCTAATATACCAGCTAGGATAACCCTGTACGAATTATTGCGTCTTTCAAAAGACACGAGAAAAGCATTGCAGGAAGCCTTGAGCGACTCCGAAGCTTTCTTGACTCGATTCAAGCCGTCTTCTGGAGAACCGGAGCCATCAGTTCAACATTGTAATCTCGTGGCACACCATTTTCCCTGCATTTCCTTCACCAAAGAAGACATGCAGACGAAGAATTCAAAGCACGATCGGCCTCTGTACTTCACCGGCCATATTGGCTCCAGCGTTGTTAACCGGATCCAAGTCAATCCGGGTTCCGCTGTCAGTATCATGCCATTCCGACTGATGCATAATCTTGGAATACTAACAAGCAAGCTAGCGTCCACGGGCACTACGATCTACGGATTCAACACCAGTGGGTCCATACCCTTGGGAAAGATTCGAATAAAGTGTCAGATCAGAGACTTAAAGTCGGAAGTTACCTGCTACGTGATTGACGCGGAAACATCCTATAATTTACTATTAGGTCGACCTTGGATCCACGGCAATATTATAGTCCCGTTAACTCTTCACCAATGCCTCAAATATGTGGACACAAATAATGAAGTCAAGACGGTGGTCGCGGATAAGCAACCGTTTAGAGGGTTGGAGAACTATTTCACCGACTCCCTTCTATACGGTGCTGAGTCCGATACTGAACCATCGGCCCAAGGAACGGACAGCGGGGATGAATCTGACACCGAAGCTGGGTTTGATTACGATGGTGGTTTTGTACTTAATGATATTGTACCCATTGTAATTAATCTTGACGATGATGAATCATCGGAAAGTAGTTGTAATTGGCAACTTGCCGAAGAACTATCAATAAATAATGATTTAGAGTACTCGATGTGTCTTGATAATGTCACTAAAGAGCTATATGATAACCCTGACTTGTATATGCCACTTTAATCATTTTGTCTGACGAAAAAACATGTACAGGATACGTGCGGAGCAACACTTGTCATTCCCGCAGGGATAGGGGGTGGAAAGGAAGTCGTCTACGGTAAAGGAAGAAAATCTCCGATACCCGACCACTTCTTGGAAGAGGAAGACGATGAAGATAAACCTGCTCCTCATCTATTTAGATATAACGCAAAAGCGCGCGATCTAATGAAGAAATATGGGTATGACTTCACACTCGGAGAGGGTCTTTGCTTTGGTCGAGGTCCGCGAGTTCCACCTCGAATGGCCTATGTACCAAAAGGAAAACCCGATGACTATTATCACCACAAAAGAGGTCTAGGTTATGTCTCATCATCCAACGACGAGTGTTGTTGGCAGGTCATCGATCAAATTGCTAACAAAGCTAGAAACGGGTATTCTTCTGACTCTTCGGCTTGGGATTCCGACACTAGTATTGGTGAAATGTTCAAAAAGCTAATGTCGAATATGGCTACGGTCGACCCTGCGACAATAGAAGAAGACGATCAGATGCCGACTTGGGAGGACCCTTGGGTTCATCATCTAAACATGCAGTACAGTGATAGGTTCGAACAAAGAGAACCTCCTATCGAAGATCAAGTAGTTCAAGTGAATATGGGTAGCGAAGATAATCCAAAGACTATATTTATTAGCGACAGCCTCCCGCCGAGTGAGAAAGAAGAAATTATCTCTCTTATCAGGGAGTACATCGATGTGTTTGCGTGGAATTACGAAGACATGCCAGGACTCGATCCGAACATGGCAGTACATCGTCTTAATATTAAATCGGATGTCAAACCTGTCAAACAACAACAAAGACGGTTTCGTCCGCAAATGATGGAAGCAATCGAGGCCGAAGTTAAGAATCTTATTGACTCGGGCTTCGTTCAGGAAGAGCAGCATCCAGAGTGGCTTGCCAATATTGTCCCAGTCCTTAAGAAGAACGGGAAGGTCAGGATTTGTATCGACTTTCGAGACCTCAACGCTGCATGCCCAAAAGACGATTTCGACAATACGTGTGGGTTTGAGAGGATGTCTTTCATGGATGGTTTCTCTAGTTATAATCAAATAAAGATGCATCCAGATGACGAAAAGCATACCGCGTTTAGAACACCCCTCGGCGTTTTTTGCTACACTGTCATGCCCTTCGGTTTAAAGAACGCAGGTGCCACGTACCAAAGAGCCATGTCGAAGATTTTTCAAGAGCATCTCTGGAAGACTGTCGAATGCTACGTGGATGATTTGGTTGTGAAAAGTCATGATAAGAAGGATCACATTAAAGACTTGAAGACCATGTTCGACTTGATGCGAGCCCATCAATTGAAGATGAATCCTACCAAGTCTTTCCTCGGAATGTCCAGTGGTAAATTCCTGGGATTTGTCGTCACCACCAAAGGTATTCACATCGACCCTGATAAGGTAAAGGCAATTAATGAATTGCAACCTCCAAGAAATCTCAAGGAGCTCAGAGGATTGTAAGGACGGTTAGCTTATATCCGTCGGTTCATCTCGAACCTCTCAGGGAAATGCCAACCATTTTCTAAGCTCACAAAGAAGGGCGTATCCTTTGTATGGGATGACGCTTGTCAAAAGGCATTCGAGAGTATTAAAGAATATCTCTCAAAACCTCCCGTACTCGTCGCACCGAAATCGGGTAAACCGTTCTTGATTTATGTCAAGGCGACGAGCTACTCGTTAAGTGCATTACTTGCACAAGATGACGATAACGGTCATGAGCAGGCTGTATATTATTTGAGCCGAACCATGGTAGGCGCCGAATCTCGATATCCTATGATTGAGAGGGAATGTCTCGCCTTGGTGTTCGCTATTCAGAAGATGCGGCATTATCTGGTTGGACAGACCATTTATGTTATCTCTAAGGTTAACCCAGTCCGAGTGTTCATGACTCAACCAGCTTTCATGAATTGGCGATTAGCAAAATGGGCCTTACTCTTGTCCCAATACGACTTACATTTTAAACAACAGAAGTCGGTAAAAGGACAAGCCATCTGTGATCTCCTGGCAGCTAATCCAACCACGGATACCGCCGAGATATATGACGACCTACCTGATAAGACCCACGAAGTCAACACAACTTCGCACCAGCAAGTATGGCGTTTGTACTTCGACGGCGCTTCACGAGCAACTAATGTAGCAAGTGCTACTGGATGTCCTAAGATTTCTTCCGGAGTTGGAGTTGTCTTAGTTTCCCCAGGAAAGCACGTGATGCCTCGAGCTTACTCGTTGACCGAACCGTGCTCAAATAATGTAGCCGAATATAATGCATTACTCATAGGACTCAGTTTCGCTAAAGAACTGGGGGTTGAATATCTCGAAGCCTTCGGTGATTCTCAACTGATAGTTAAACAATTTCAGGGAGAGTACGAGGTCCGAAGCCCAGATTTAATACCATACCATAAGATGGCGGTAGAGATGGCAGAATCATTCGAAGGATTCTTTATCGAACATATTCCACGGTTACAGAACACTTACACAAATGCGTTAGCAGCATTGGCCGTATCTCTGGCACAACCTCCTGAAACAGAACAGTTTGTTACAGTGAGGACTCACCAACTCCTAGTGCCGATCTACAATGAAGATAGCGAAGAAGAAGATAGCAAGGAGGCACACTCAACTCAAGTTGAGTTTGAACCCCGAGATTGGCGTTTCCCCATCATTGACTACGTCTTGCATGGAATCCTACCAGAAGTCATGAAGGAAAGAGAGTCAATCCGACGAAGAGCGCCAAGGTTCTACTATAATACGAAGAATCGAACGCTATATCGCAGAGGGTACGATAGGTTGCTAGCACGTTGCTTATCAACTAAAGAAGCCGAAGAAGTCCTTAGAGAGGCACATGAAGGAGAGTGTGGCGCGTACCAACCTGGCCCCAAGCTTTGTGACCGTATCAGAAGAATGGGATATTTCTGGCCTTTCATGATGAGTGATGCAATCGCGTATGCCCGAAAGTGTCATGCATGTCAAACACATGCGAATCATATGCATCAACCTCCGGAGCATTTGCATCCTTCGGTTACGTCGTGGCCATTCGAGACCTGGGGGATGGATATTGTTGGTCCTATAAATCCCCCGTCAGTCAAAGGTGACCGGTTCATCCTGGCAATTACCGATTACTTCTCTAAATGGGCTGAAGCAGTTCCGCTCAGAGAAGTTAAAACGTTCATCCTGGCAATTACCGATTACTTCTCTAAATGGGCTGAAGCAGTTCCGCTCAGAGAAGTTAAAACGAGCAACGTCATAGCATTCATCAAGCACCATATCATCTACCAGCATGGTGTCCCAAGACGAATCATACATGACAACGGTCCTTAATTCGTCAGCAACGCCTTCATCAGGTTTTGTGAAAAGTTCAAAATTCAGGACATCTCTTCGACAGCTTATAATCCCACAGCGAATGGATTGGCCGAAGCCTTCAATAAGACCATCATAAAGCTTTTGTCGAAACTCGTGAAAACTAATAAACGAGACTGGGATGACAAGCTTGGCGTGGCTCTATGGGCCTATCGTACCACGGTGCGCACACCGACGGGAGAGACCCCATATTCGCTAATATACGGATGTGAAGCCGTTCTTCCGTTGGAGATTCAGATCCCGTCACTTCGAATCGCTCTCGCGACTCAAATGACGACCGAAGAGCAACATCAGAAGCGCCTCGAAGAACTTGAAAGACTAGATGAGAAGCGGTGCAAGAGGTTAAACTGTTCCCTGCATACTCCAATAGGTATATGAGTCTAAACTGTTTCCCACTTTTAACGGGAAGTTCCTAGGGAATATTATGCTAATATTCTTAAGGATAACTCGGTCAGGTAACTGAGAATAATGTCCGAACCAGTTCCGCAGAGGAAGCTGGGGGTGGACGATTTATGTAACGGGAAGTTCCTAGAGAATCATATATTCTTAAGGATAACCTGAACATGCGATTGAGGATAACGTACTCCTCGTTACACCCAGTTTTGCAAGAAAGCTGGGGGTGGATAATTCGTGTAACGAGAAGTTCCCAAAAGAATGTTAATATTCTTAGGGATAACCCAATCATTGTAGAAGTGATGAATAAGAAATTCTTGTTCGAATTCAGAATGTTGGAACGTTTCTTCTTATTATCAAAATTCTCTAACTCTTATGAGTTATTTTTGTGAGATGAGATCCAATCCTCTGATAGGTTAATCTTTCCTCACCAAACCATCTACTGATCAAACTAATCGACGGTGGATTCACCCAAAATTTCTGTCCGCCAGTCATTGGCAATTCTCAGACTTAACATGTTAGGTCCTAATCACTTAGCATTGTAGTCCTCCTTTGAGTGATAGTACGGGTTAGCATTTTCATTGCTACCCGTATTCTACTCTCTTTGCTTTCAGGTCAAACCTATAAAAGTTAGGGCCAAAGCCAAATTCCTCTCTCTATTCCTTCCATGAACGAGAGGTCCACTTTCAATTCGAACAGTCAAACCTATAAAAGTTAGGATTGTTCCTGATCTTACTTAGTCAAATCTACAAGTAGTTAGGACTAAGACCGAGTTATTCCTTTTCGATAAACGAAAATCCGTCTTTGTTCCTATTTCCACCAAACCTATAAAAGTTAGGGTCGAAATTGGGCTTTCTCCTCAAATGACCAATCCTATAAAAGTTAGGGCCGTTTGAACTTTTTCGATTCTCGGAGTGGAGATCCCACTCTTAGTTTTATCTTTTCGGAGTCTGGGGGTGGAGATCCCACCTTGAGTTTCCTTTCCGACTGTAGATAGAATATAAAATTCTTTCTTTTCAGTCCCGGGAGATAGAATATAAAATTCTTTCTCTCCCGCTTTCCAGTCCGTCTTTGTTCTGATAAAAGACACAATTCCCAACTTCCAATCCAGGCACTTGGTACACGGGGAATTTTATCTCAACTCCTAAATAGAGATAAGTCTACGCCTAATACGCGTTGTCGGTTTAGTCTTTCACCGATTGAAAAAGACACCAAGGTCTACACCTGGGGAATTTCATCCCGAAGCCTAAGTAGGGATGAGTCAACACCTAATACGTGTTACCGGGTAGCCTATTCCTGTAACAAGAGCGAAGCCTATGTATTCAAAATCATAGCACAAAGTCTCAGAGAATTCACTCTCTTAGCACAACGTTACATGCGGAACGGATTCAGACAATCCGCATGCTAGCCCGATTTCAAAGTAGGAATAAGTTAGCGCCTAACACGCATTGCCGGTTTAGCCTTTCACCGATTAAAAAAAAGACACCAGGGTCTAAACCTGGGGAATTTTATCCCGAAACCTAAGAAAGGATAAGTCATCGCCTAATACGCGGTGCAGGGTACCTTTTCCCTATAAGAAATGGTTAAGTCTATGTATTCAAAATCATAGCATCAAGTCTAAGAAAAGCGATATTCTTAGCACAACGTTACATGTGAGACGGGTTTTAATAATCCACACGCTAGCCCGATTCAAACGGTAATCGGTAAAGGCATGTCAAACCCGTTGATGGCTGGGGATTTGCCAAAAATCCCGTAAATATTATCATCGCTAAGGTCAAAATAAATAAACAAATATCATAACTGAATCAAATGTGGAGTCTCTATTAATAGATAAAGTCAAAGCATACAATAAAAAGCTCGTTAGCCCGAAGGCAGCTGACGGCTAAGAACATGAGACTCTAAGCTAGAAAGCCTATCTATATAACTCTGCTCAAGTTCTGCCTGCAGGCCAGCTCGGACGGATTCTTCAGAACTGCTCAAGATCTTCACGGCTTCATTCTTCAGCTTCATCAATCTCTCCTGTGTAGATCCTAGCTTCTCGAGGGCCTGTCCACGAGAATGCTCTACTCCAGCCAGGTCTTCTACAATGATAATAATGGACTCCTCGGCGTGCTTCAAGTCCTCCTTCAACCTAGCCACTTCCTCGCGGCCGGAATCCAAAGAGCGGAGTAACTCGGCTCTATCTGTATCCTTCCTCGCCACGGTAGCCATCAGCTGCGCAACTGAATGCTCATGTGACTGAAGCTCACTGCCGATGGAAGATCTCAGATCGCGCCACTATGCCAGCCTATGCTCCATCTGAGAGGACACGAAGGAAGAAGCTCCATTAGCCTTCAATTCCTTCAACTCTCGGATCTTCGACTCCAGAGCAGCAAAATCGGCAATGAAGGAATCAGCCAACCCCGGATACCCTTCTTCTCTAAACATCATCATGTGACGAGAAAAGGAACGCCTGAACTGATCAAAACAATATCCTCGATGAAGCAGTTTCTCGATCATGCTGTTAAAAAAGGCGGTAAAAAAGCCGAGGTCTGTACGAAAAATATCTCTGTCAGGATCGGTATCGGCCAAGAGGGCGCGAACATGCTCATATAGAGATGATCGAGATCCTACAAGAAACAGTGTGGAAAGCTAAGAAATTATTGAATACGATAAGAAAATTTAAAGGCAAATTCCGAGCATACCAACGTCAACGGATGTCCCCTCGGGCTGAGGTCTGACAGGCTCCGAGATAAAGGCAGGAGCAGTCATAGAGGGTATATCAACCCCTGTAGGCAGACTATCCGTCCCAGAAACTATAGGGGCATCAGGCACAACGGCTGGTCCTATAGTTATACTTTTTTATTAGTCAAAATGGAAGTTTAGACAAATAAGGAGAATCGGGATGATAAGATCATTTGCATACCTGCAAGTCCATCGTCCTCAGGCACACGGGGAATGCCAGGAGTCATAAGAGTATCGGTCCCAGTGGCCGGTCCTATGATTACACCCATCTATTAGTCAAAAAAAATCAGACAAATGAAAAGGAGTATGACGCCCTAGATCGTATGCATACCTGCGGGTCCGTCACTCCGAGGTAAACTAGATATGCCGGGCATCATTACTGAATCAGTCCTGGTGACTGGTACTGTAATATTAATCCTTCATTAGTCAAACAAAAGATCAGACAAAATGAAGGGAATCAGACATATACCTGTGAATGAATCACTCTCAAAGGGTGGTCCCACAGCTCCTCTGGATGCCTGTTCAGCCAACATGTTGACAAATAATCCGATGTCGGGTCCCGAGAAACTTGGTGCAGAGGCACACCCCTGTTCCTCGAAACCTACATCATGAAAGGTCTGATCCTCAGCTGGCTTTTCTACCACGACATCTGCAGAATAATTTAAGTGTTGGATATATATACAAGAAGATGGGAAAGAAGAAAAAGCTCAGAAATACCTGCACCAGGAACATAAGATTCTTTTTTCCCCAATATCCATACTTGGATTCTTCAAGTAATCTGAAAGAGAGCGAAGCACAAAAAAAATAATGAATCATGAGTTCCCTAACTCTTCTAAATATTACTCGAGGAGGATATCATCGGATGTAGATATACCTGAACATGGAATGGTGGGCTCAACACTATTCACCTGCTCAGTATCAACGTCCATGGAGTCGTTACGAATGGCGTCGCACATTTGCTGCATGAAGCTATCCATATTATCAGAACCAGGGAATACGGGGTCCGGTGGAAGCTCACCCTCGTCATAGTACCCTGGAACATAAAACATGATTACGAATCCCAGAAGGTAAACCATCTTAAAGCAATAGAATATTACCTTCCTCTCCGTCGGTGATGTCTCCTAAATCCACTCCGTAGGGGTACCGACCAACGCGTGGTTTATGAGCGGTCTTCTTCTGTTTCGGAGCACCAGCCCTCATAGAACCAACGGGCCGTTCGTGCATGAACTTGCCACGCGTCTCAACCTGTGTAGGAGCTTTGCCGCTAGGCCTGGGTCTCGCATAACGAGCAGCGAGCGACTCGTGCTCATCGACTGTCCTACCTGGGGTGATAAGAGCCATTTCGTTAGGACGAGTGAATAAGACCTTTCGTTGATACCAATTGAAATTGAGAAAGAAGGTTAAAGAGCATGATAAACCTGCATCAAGTTCTTCTTGGTCAGTATCTATATCCACATACTCCTCCTCAGAAGTCTCGTCTTCATCGTCAGTAGGGAGGAGCTCTTCATCATCTTCCATCCTGTCTCTGCTCAAGAGAGAATGTTTGGCAGGCTTCTTTCCCTGTTTCCTAGCAAGCTCAGCCTTACGAGCAGCCATCATAGTGACCTGAACCAAGTGCTCAGACTGCAACTCTGAAAGACTTCTCACACCTATGGACTCATTGGCAGAAAGAAACCACTTGCAACTGAGGAAAGTGATCAACGGCTTGCGTCTGGATGAAGGAAGAGCAAACTGGGCTCCAGTGCAACCCACCATGGTCCATAGCCATGCCCGAACGCCGTCAATAAGCCCTCCTTCAATCTTCAAACCACGGCTCGGATTCCCAACATATAGTTGGTCGTAGCCAAACTGACGAGCAAAACGGCTGGGGAGGTAAGGCTCTATGTGGCAGCGGTTCTTCACCCGAAGAACGAGATACCCGACACGGATGTTCACCAACCAGCGGAAACAACCAACGTCGAGAGCAGTCCGATTAGTTCTGGGCTTCTCCTCATCAATCAGCATATCACCATAGCGGCCCGAAAAGCGAGGAAAACACTTGAAGAACTCCCAACTCTTACGAACTCGAAGCTCTCGTTGTACATCACTGAATGTTTTCCCGAGCCATCTGCTCCTCTCCAACAGCTGTACGAAAGGAACAGGGGCATCAACAATGCTGGGCGCGGACATCAAGTCAGGACGGTGAAGAACGAGCCACGCCATCAGATACGCATAAGGAAGCTCGACCTTCACACAAATAAGCTCAGTCGATGGCTCAGAACCCCCCTGCTCAAAACCGTTGACCAGATACCTAAGCCCACAATGAATGTCAGCAACCATTGCTGGGAGCAGGGAAAGCTCCCTCCCATAAGCTAGCTGGACTGCAATGAAGAGCACCTCGAGAGGTAAGGCGTCTGACTGCTGATACGGAACGACGCACTTCTTCAACCAGAGGGCGAGATAGCCTGCTAGCAGAGTCCGGGGCTCAATGGACTTCTGTGCACGGTGAAGGAACAAACGAAACTTGGTTCCTGCAGGAAAAGCTCCCTCAGCACTGGAGATGGTGTAAGAACGAGCCTCAGCCTTCTCCATCAACTCATTAACGGCGGTAGGTGCCAGAACATCTAACTCACGAATGAGCTCGCTGGAATCACCCTCCAAATTCTGGAACAAATAGACAGCAAACTGCTTCAAGCTGATCTGCTTTTTCCTCTTCGCTTGAGTAGAAACCGTGATCAGAGAGGTATGATAATGACAGGTGAGGTCCCAAAGAGTATCGTACATATCGGGAGTATCCTTCTTCAACCACTCCAATTGCTGGTTCGAGGGAAAGTACTCCTGGTATGGACAGTCCCCCATCGGAAGGCCAGAAACCTGATACATCTCATGTAAGGCCAACCCTAACTCTCCGCCGCTGGTCAGGAATGTGTTACTGTCAGGCATGTATGTCTCCAACAATGCCAAGAAATGGCGACAGCTGACTGGGAGCCCATACATGGTGGCCCGTATGGGTGAGTACAATCCACTGCTCTTCAAGTCCTTCTCCCAACGCCCCAAGACGTAGCTGGTCATGCGTGTCCACCATGCCTTGGGCTGTGAGAAAGCCCAACCATAGCATCTAAAGTCTGGTGGAGGTAATCTTCTCCCAAGATGAGCCAGACGGTTCTTCACGGTAGGAGCGGCTGCTGATACCTCGCCTGGGGGTGCAGTATTAAGACCCATAATCCCTGGTCGAAGACCGCGAATGTAATGATACCCAATGGAACCAGGAGTCTTATGTTGGGATGTATATCCACACTGAACTCGATCAGCATCCTCGGTAAGATGCCAGGGCATCTGTCTCTCTACAGCCTGTCCCTCCAAATAAGTGAAAGAACACTGACGAGGAATGGAGGGAATATACAGGAGGGCTCCTTCATCAAGATTCAGCCAATGCTCCGCGGTAAGAATCAACTTAGCAGGATCCTCAATATGATCTCCAAACAGAAAACTGGGCTTCTTTAAAGCCTGAGTAGAAACGGAATCCGCAGTAAAAGAAGCATCCGTAATCAGCTGGCGTAAGCAATGACGCCCTCCATCCCGTATCAAACGACAAGATTCATCGGAGCGATCTTTGTCAAACTGAGGGAGTAGACCAATAGCCTGCCTGAGGGAAGCCGAAGAAAAGACTTCCCCGCTACAACCAGTAGTAGCATGAGGAGGGAGACTGCCCGTGGAGAACTCGACTGCAACCAAGCAAGGATAGAGTCAGAAAATCATCCATGAATTAAATCCATCTCATAAAGAGCGAGATAAAATCATTCACGGGGTAATTAGAAAGACGATTTTGAGTGTCCTACACTGGAAGAACGGTATGCATCATCACGTAGATGACGTGGTAACATACACCGACCCACGAGGTGTAAGACGACATAAGATCGCCCCAATATACCAGAAGACTTGAATTGGCCAAGCAAAACAAGTCTGAAACCTCAACCCTCGCGAAGGAGGGTGTCAGCCCTTCCCGAATGACCCACAAAGGGGCCAAACGAAGGTGTAACAGAACCACCAATATCCTGAAACCTCAATACCCGCGAAGGAGGATGTCGGTTCTTACTTAATGACCCGCGAAGGGATCAATCAGGGATACAGAAATAAAGATTCTCACCCTCGAAAAAGGATGCCGCTGGAG
Source organism: Asparagus officinalis (assembly GCF_001876935.1). Lineage (NCBI taxonomy): Eukaryota > Viridiplantae > Streptophyta > Magnoliopsida > Asparagales > Asparagaceae > Asparagus > Asparagus officinalis. The sequence continues at coordinate 75,403,455 of NC_033795.1, read as the reverse complement.
GGGAGGATGCTGTAGGAACTTCTTCCTCGCTAGGCTATGAACGGGAGCGACTCCTAGGAGGTCGAGGTCGACGTGGAGACATCGAAAACCTGCAATGAAAAGCAGCAAGTCAGGCACAATATAAAATATGAATACACAAAATTTAAAAGGGAAATTAAGAACTTGAACTAAAGTCCTATGAATAAATAGGATTTTATAGTTGAAGTCTAATTAAATCTACAAATTTCGTGCATACAAAACGATGATTGTCATTTTTTGCGGTAAGTTTTGGTGAAATACCCAAAATACCCCTCGTGTTCAAGGCTAAATTCGGGTCAAGGACACGCTCGAATTGGGTTATGGTCATTATATGTGTTCATCCAACACCCCCAATACCCTGCAATTGTGGTTAATTTTGCAAATAAACCCCTCAACAACTCTTGATCCTCTTGCATAAAGCACCCTTCATACTTTCGACCAAATGGACATGTAATCCAAATCCTAATTTCAGTCCTTTATTACATAAACACCACCTCAATCCTCCGGCCAATTTTGCAAATAAGCCCCCAAAAAAAGATTTCGACCCGTATTTGCACATAAAACCCTCAATAATTTGTAGTCTTTTTGCATGAAGCACCCCTCAAAGTTGTGGCCAAGTGGGTCTAAAGTCCAAGCCTCAAAATTTCAGTCCCATTTTGCATAAAGGCCCCTACAAATTTTAGCCCTCTTTTGCATAAAAGTCCCCCAAATTTCGGCCCTCTTACAATTTTTGCATAAAACCCCCAAATACTTGTGCATACATAACCCATCATCATGAGAGTAAAAAGTTATGATCTTGGCATCTAAATTCATGTTATACCCCCATTACAAGCATAAAGTTACAATCTTTCTTGAAAAAAAAAAGAGAGAGAAGAGTTGTGAAGGGGAACTTACCAAATCAAGAAGCTTTCCTTGAGGTTGAAGATGATGAAACCCTAGCTTGGAGGAGAGAATAGTTTCGGCCAAGAGGGGAACAAAAAAACCCCGAAATTTTGTATGGAGGTTAAAGGGTTTTAAAGAAAAGAGTTTTAATAGGTTTAGGAGTCCTTAGAAGGAAACAATGGTGGAGGGATAGAAGGAGGAAGAAAGAGTTTGAGAGGGAAAATGGAATCTCTTTTGAAAATATGGAAAGAAGGGGGAAAACAAAAGGGGAAACAAAATTGAAACAAGAAGGAAAGCTAAAGAAGGAAATAACCAAAGAAGGAAAAGGAAACAAAAAAAAGAGGCAAAAAAGGGGGGGTGTCTCGGCCTTGAACCGAGACACCCTAGGGTGTCTCGGTTTTGGCCGAGACACCCAAGGGTGTCTCGGCCAAGGTTGAGACACCCCCGGGTGTCTTAGTCCATTTCGAGCCCCCGGATCCCATTTCGAAGTCCGAATTTGCCTATTTTTCGTCGGTCGTTGGATATTTCGACGAAATCCACACTAATCAACACCGAACGATTCGAAACCCTAGGGTCAACGTCGGTCAACGCGTAACCCTAGGTCAACGCCAGTCAACGCGTTGCGACCAAAAAGTCAACATTCGATGTTCGAAACCCTAGGGTCAACGCGTAACCCTAGGTCAACGCGTAACCCTAGGTCAATGCCAGTCAACGCGTTGCGGCCAAAAAGTCAACGTTCGATGTTCGAAACCCTAGGGTCAACGCCGGTCAACGCGTAACCCTAGGTCAACGCTAGTCAACGCGTTGCGACCAAAAAGTCAACATTCGATGTTCGAAACCCTAGGATCAACGCCGGTCAACGCGTAACCCTAGGTCAACATCAGTCAACGCGTTGCGACAAAAAGTCAAAGTTCGACGTTCAAAACCCTAGAGTCAACGCTGGTCAACGCGTAACCCTAGATCAACGCCGGTCAGCGCGTTGCGACAAAAAAGTCAACATTCGATGTTCGAAACCCTAGGATCAACGCCGGTCAACGCGTAACCCTAGGTCAACATCAGTCAACGCGTTGCGACAAAAAGTCAAAGTTCGACGTTCAAAACCCTAGAGTCAACGCTGGTCAACGCGTAACCCTAGATCAACGCCGGTCAGCGCGTTGCGACAAAGAAGTCAACATTCGATGTTCGAAACCCTAGGATCAACGCCGGTCAACGCGTAACCCTAGGTCAACATCAGTCAACGCGTTGCGACAAAAAGTCAAAGTTCGACGTTCAAAACCCTAGAGTCAACGCTGGTCAACGCGTAACCCTAGATCAACGCCGGTCAGCGCGTTGCGACAAAGAAGTCAACATTCGATGTTCGAAACCCTAGGGTCAACGCCGGTCAACGCATAACCCTAGGTCAACGCCACTCAACGCGTTGCGACAAAAAAGTCAACATACGGTGATCTGAAACCCTAAGTCAGCGCAATGTGACAAAGATAGTCAGTTCAAAGTTAACTCAATGACACGAGCCAAACTCAACTCACTGGTGGTAGACTCGAGACTCCGACGATGGCCAGGCGATAAACACAGCGCCGGAAAGACTTCGGCTATTCGTCAAAGCATTGAATAGACCAAAAATTGAAGGAGCCAAGAGTTGAAGCTAACTACAGGTCCTTTACGCCGACTGAAGGCTGGACTAATCACGTCCAAAGTATTCCAGCCTCTTCTATAAAAGAAACGAGTCTGGAACGCTTTGGAGGGGGTATCTGTAGGCATCGAAAATTGCCTATGGGTCTCCACGAACGGCTCAGTGTTAAGGAATGGCGACGAACGTCACTATCCGGTTCACAAGAGTTCGATTGATGTCGATGAATACTTGAAGTAAATCGACGAACTACGTGAACTAACGAAGGTACGGGCTAATCGAGAGTCCCGTGATGTTTACAAAAGGAACAACGCCCTTCGTGTCTCATTCATTCAATAGATGATCCAACCATCGGAGCTGATAGAACTCCTCGTCGGCTTTCCAACGCACTTTGAATCACTCAAATCCGAATTCGGACGAAGGAATTACAGTAGAAACAGATGAAAACACCAAAAAGAGTGTCTCGGACCACCGAGACACCCTAGGTGTCTCGGCTAAGGCCGAGACACCCTTGGGTGTCTCGGCCAAGGTCGAGACACCCTAGGGTGTCTCAGATCAATGGGAGACACCCTAGGGTGTCTCCAATCAAGTAGAGACACCCTGGGGTGTCTCCAAGGCAGATTTGGACTTTTAAGCGTTTTTAACCGCTCCGTTATCCTCTCAAGTCTATAAATACAAGCCTTAGGCCTCTTTTTTTTTAGATCTGGAATTTTGGAGAATTGGCGAAGCCCTGCCGGAGTGAAGAGTGATCGAGCACTTCAACGCAAGAGAGTTTCTTCGTCAGATCTACATCGCCCGCATCCGATCCTTAGAATTATCCCGTTGTGGTAATTCTAAGAAGAGCAATTATCTCGCTTTTATCGAGATAGGTGCTTCAAGTTTCTAGATCTCCTCGCGGATCAATGAAGCTCTGGACCAGATTTGATTGCCAGGTAGTCCACGGATATCGACGTCCCCGTCACAGGCTAAAGACCCACGCAAGCAAGAGACGACGAACGGATCTTGTGTTTATTTTCAAGAAAGTTGTAATCTTTATTATTTTGTTGTTTGAATTTCATTTGTAACGTTTGAAGTTTAATGAAATCAATGATGAAGGCAACTTTCGACGAAAACAACCGTGGCGGTCGACCAAAAACTAACATATGAGAAAATAGGTATTGAAAGCAGTTTAATGATTTTGAAACCCTGTTTAAAAATATCAAATAAATTCAAAAAAATATAAAACTTTGGAAAATGATTGTAGACATGATAATACACATGCTACAAAAATTAGTTTTCAAAAAGGATTTCCCGAATGTAAAATATCATCATTTTGTAAGGAGGTCCAAAACATAGAAATGTAAACATATGAATTTTGACATTTTGCCTAAACCATATTTTGAAACTTTACAAAATGATTTTATAGACTTAAAGAAAGATGTAAACTATTGTTATAAAGTCTATAAATAATGAATGTAGTATTTTATCAAAATACACATATAATGCACTAAAACATGATTTCATTGAACTAAATAAAATTAATATTGATGAAATCATATATATGCATATAAGTATGAAACAAAAATATATTTTCTAATTATATTAAATTGTTTCATATTAAAACTTTAAAACTATCAAACCAAAACATATATGTATATATATAACTATATATATACAAAACCAAAACGTGTATGTGTGTATATGATTGAGCTTAAAGTACTAACACACATAATATAAACTCCTAAACTAAATGTTACCCAAGCTTGATCTTGATCTTTATTGTAGCTCAACTTGGTAAACTTGGATGAAGCTTGTAATTGGATTTTTAACTTGATAGCAAGGCTTCACTCCACTATTCCGCCAACCTCCATTGGATATGATCGTGAAAGCTTGATTCCATTCATCCTCCAACTCGTTGTTTACCTAGAATAAATACGAAAATATAAACACTAAACAAACAATATTAGAAGTAAATTGGTTATTAAACATCATCAAAATAAGAAGGCCAACATCCCTTTCTACAAAGTTACTTCATTCCGTCACTTAATTTGATTTCTCCCAACATTCATAGCTAAGATGGCCGTATCTCTTGCATTTGTAACACTGTGGCTAAGATCTATCCTCCTGGTAACTTCTTCCTTGTCCTTGTCCTTGCGCGCCATGACCTCGTCCTCGATCGAACGATCATTCACGATCTCCATTTTGATCTTGATTTTCATGGCCTCCTTAGTACTGTCTCCTACGACCTTGCTAGAAGTTTGAACCACTCGAAAAGAGCCTCTGTCTCTGTAGCCTCCACGTCCTCTTCGACTATCTTCTTTGATAGTCATCTTACTCTACAAGGCTTTCTCTAGATTCTCCGCTTGATTTGAACTGATGTTTATATCTTGTTCATAAGCTTGTAGAGAACCTTACAGCTCATCAATAGAAACTTCGAAAATATCTTTAGACTCTTGTATTGCTGGAATAATATATTTGAATTTAGAGTCTAAAGTCCTAAATATCTTCTCCATAATTCTTACATCATTAATTTCTTCTTCATTTCTCTTTATTTTATTAGTTATTGTCTAAACTCTACTAAAATAGTCTGACATTAATTCTGTAGCTTTCATCTTTAAATTTTTAAATTCAACTCTTAATGCTTGGAGGCATACCTTTTTGGCTCTTTCCGTACCTTGATAGGATTTTTGTAAAATCTCTCATGCTTCTTTAGAGGACAGGGCGTTGAAAATCTTCTCAAACGCTGATTCATCTATGCCTTAGAATATTAGGGACAAAGTCTTTTTATCTCTTTTTCTGACCTCCTTCAGCTCACTCTTCTGTGTGGCGGTGAGAGTTGCTTCTGCTGCAGATGACTCCGGTTCAGTGTAGCCATTCTCCACGAGTTCGCACAAGTCTTGCGAGCCGAGCAAGATTTTTATCTAGATACTCCAGTTGTCGTAATTGGTCTTCATCAGCTTAGGAATCTATGGCTGGATCATGTTCGCCTTCTCGTACACGAGCACTTTCGATTGGCCCGGCTAGATCGAACGAGACTCTGATACCACTTTGATGAAATTTGTAGACCCGAAAAGAGGCTTTGATAAAAAAAAACTTTTGGACAATGGAGGGGTTAACAAAATTTATTTGATTCAAATAAGGGAGTACAACTTTCTCATAAAAGACTATACCTCTCTTTTGATAGCTTTCTTCACTCTCCTCCACTTCTTTCTCTTCTTTTCACTTTGCTTCATTGCTTGCTTCCAACCAAATAAAGGGGACTCATATATATAGGTGTGGTAGATCTTTCTAGAAAGATTTCATTCATGAAGGCTTGGCTCCTTGAGATATTTCTAGAAGAAGGCTTGACTCCTTGAGATATTTCTAGAACCATGGAGAAATGTTGCTGACATTTAACATGCTTACCTTCGGCTAAGCTTCCTCTCAGCCACTACCTCTACCCACACTTACCTCCAAGCTAGCACCTCTGACTAGCTAGCAGTTGCGTACCTCCAGCCAAGCTCCCTCGGGCTAGTGCTTCCCTCGACCAAGCTTCATCTGTCCAAGCTCTCACCGAACAGCACCGCAACATTCTCTACCTACAAACAAATCATCATGCACGCTCATTCTCGGCAAAGTGCGTTTGAAACCTAAATATAGTTTGAGAGGGGGTGTTAAGTATGAAGTTAGAGTATCTTATTTTACTTTACTTTAGTCCCGCATAGCTTAGGTTATTACAACTTTTTCTACTTTCTCTTGTATTTAAACATCTATGTAGAATGAATAATATAATCAAATTCTTACAAATCTTTATATACTTATCAAATCTACTTTGACTGACACGGACTAAAAAAAGATTGAGACTTAATTGAATCATGATCCAAATATATTTAACCATGCATTTATCTACCGTTCTTTCAATGTGACACTAAACCTCATCTAATACACTGGTAAACCAAAATCTTTACATGAAATTGAATGAACGTCAGAGTGGATTAGAGTCCCCTCACCAATTACTTCACGGGATATAAAGATGAGATTAATGTCACATTATGATGGTCACATCCTTCTAAACAAAAGCAATCCCTGAGCTCATTTACAATCCTTGTGCAAGTCATTGAACAAAGATGTTGTCTTTGAGTGTGCGACTCAAATTCTCACGCACATGAAGTTGATATCTCATTAAAAAGCATGTTGCAGGTTACCGTTGTGAGAAGAGGACAAGTCATAACAGACAAAGTGATGGAAACCAAGAGCTGACCAAAGACTAGCATGGGCTTTTGCCTAAACCTCTAGTTCCAAAAAAGTCCAACTCTTCTGGCGAAATATATTTTAGGATTATTTTGTCTTAGCCCTTGATATCTTCAATACTCCATGTTAGTCCCTCAAATCTTTGAAATTGCTCACCCCCCTCAAATCCTGAGGTTTGTGCCACTTGATCCCTCAATAACCAATATATCCTTCGGCTAATGTTTTTTTAACACAGATGGGTCTTCGGGGAAAGCATGAAGTAGGGGGATATTTTGGTAATTTAAGGATCATACTGCAAGATCCCTTAAATTTTGGGGACCGTATAAGCAATTTCAAAGATTTGAGGGACTATATTGAATTATTAAAGATGTGAGGGACTAAGAGTTAAACAGAGTATTTTGTTCTCCATATCCCAGAAATTGTCCTTATTGGAATTTCTTATTAATTTGGTACGATGTAAGATATGGGCATTGAGTATGATTTAAAAAGGTGATTTATTGGAGTAAGGAATAGGATAGTTGGCAATTAAATATCTTGATTTAGCAAGAAGAATCAGCAGCAGAATTGGTGAGTTTGTCTGTTGCACGCAGCCGCCAATGCTGGCTGAGGCTTTCCATGAAGTATTCCATATCTTGGTTTTTTCAATGCAATTTTAGGAAGACATCCAATAGATTATAAAAGCTCTTAAATAAGTGTAAATTAGTGTAAAAATATAGATATTTCCATAATCAATGTAAAGTAGTATAGAAATATAGATATTTGTATATTGATGAAGGGTTGTCTCCCTTGTCATTCTTATTTTCTAAATATTTTCCCCCTCATTACAGTCAGTATTGTAGAAGACTAATATAAATTATATGAAATAAATACAGTAGAGACTACTTTTACTATAACTAATCAAAATAAAAAATAGATTGATTCTCTATTTTTTTATAAAACGCTAATGTGATACATACGTGTCATTTATTTTATCCCTCAAAAGCTGATAAATAGCTCAAAAGTAGGTGAAATTTTCATGAATTTATTAGTTACTAACAACTTTTCTTAGCTATTTAAATGAAAAATAAAAGTAAATGAAGAGTAAGAATTGTTTTTGGCCTCGGGTGTTGGGCAGAAAGCCTGCCAAAAGAGCACTTTTGGCATGCTTTCTGTCCAAAACGCCTCTAAAAAGAGGCGTTTTGGGCAGACAGCCTGCCAAAAGTGCTCTTTTGGCAGGCTTTCTGCCCAACACCCGAGGCCAAAAACATCAACCAAACGGGCCCTTAATTAAAATCTATAGTTTACTATATTCATATGAATCGATTGCACTCTTTGGTAATTTACATTCAATGACAAATCATATCCACACAATAATAGTAAACTAGTAGCCACTCCATTATGCTTTTTTTAAATAGAGGAGAGGATGTGAATCCATGATAAAGCCCTACTCCACTATCTAATTGCAAAAAAAAAAAAAACGATTCAACTTTAATTTCATTAGTCCCTTAATTCTATACGTTTTTTGAAGGTGAAGTCCCTTAATGAATAGCCATGCTGAATGTGATGTTTCATGCATGTATGGGAAAATTCCTCGTCTGCCGCATGTTAAATGAGTCTTTTTTTTTAAAGTCGATTAAATGAGAAATAAATGAATCTTCAAAATTTGAGTACTTATTTAGAGCATCTCCAACAGCTTCTCCATTTTATTGGTATTCTCACTTTTTGAGAATTTTGGGCTTTTTTTTGGTCCAACAGATTCCCCATCTCATTCCCCAAAATAGGGATGGAAGAGGAAAAAAGGGGAGTCTTCTCCAAATCTGGGGCATTCTTCAAATATTTGGAGAAAGCTTTGTCATAAATACAGCACGTTCTTCAAAACGGGATGGAGGAGAAAATAAATATAAAACAAAACTGTAATTAAAAAAAAAGTCATGGGGGCAATTCCAATGCATAAGAGCATCCCAAAATAGGAATGTATAATATTTTTTATTATTGTAATAAATGCAAGATTCTTCAAAATGGGGAAGCTGTTGGAGTTGAAGCAAAAATAATTTGGAGAATATGATTTTTGCTTTCCCATTTTAAAGAAATTTTTGGGGAAACTGTTGGAGATGCTCTTACGGAGCTGACCCAATTGCATAATTTTGACTTAGGACGAACATAAATAATAAATATTCAGAGACCTTATTCAAAATTAGGAAAATTAAAATAAATGAGCATCAAGTGGAACTATATCAAAGGAGAATCACATTTTAACCATTTGTTAAGCATGTGATTTAGCTAATAAATGAATGAACTAAAAGTTGTAGATGGACCAATAAATGAAAGAACTAAAAGTTGTAGGTGGACCAAGATGTAACTTATATGTTTTTTTTTTAAAAATGCTATAGACACACCTCCGCAAAGGAGAATCACATTTTAACCATTTGTTAAGCATGTGATTTAGCTAATAAATGAATGAACTAAAAGTTGTAGATGGACCAATAAATGAAAGAACTAAAAGTTGTAGGTGGACCAAGATGTAACTTATATGTTTTTTTTTTAAAAATGCTATAGACACACCTCCGTGAAAAACAGGGACTAAGCCCTGCTCATATATTATATTAGTAACTTGTATGTTTTAAACTTTAATTTCAGTCATAAACATAAATAATTAAATGCAAGGCTGTCCTTTGTGTTAGACCCTAGAGGGGGGTGATTAGGGTCTTATGCTAATCTAATCCGATTTAATGCCAATTAAAACTAATTAATAAGTTATCCTAGCAAGTTTAAAATACAACAAGATATGTAAGCTAGGATAAGCAATATGAACAAGTGAATATATCCTATCAATGAGATATTACAAATATATGAGCAAGGATATATGAACTAACACAAGGGTAAAATAAACAATCTACACAAGTGATAGGGTAATATGATGAGCAATACACAAAGGCGATATAAGATATGAAAACAAGAATAAGAACGCCAATGCAATCACAAACAAAACGATATGTTTACGAGGTTCGGTCCCCACGACCTACGTCCCCGCTCCTCACCTCGAGGAGATCTCCACTATCACAACCGGGTTTTCTACGTTCACCCGAACAACGTTTACACCTCACAATACAATCACTATGTAATCACACCTCACACACTAAGTGTTGGTCCTAGCCCGTGTCCTCCTCCTCAAGTGCTCGGTTACAACCTCTCCCTAGGCACGTCAACCGACGCCACTCCTCTTGGATTCGACCCCGTCTCTCACCACACACTTCTCTCGGTGTACAAGTGTATTACAAGTGAATCCTCACAATAAGCACAATATAAATCAAATGATTTGTTCTCTAAACAAGGTGAGAACTCAATTAAGCACAACTCTAAGTCACTAATCTCACAACCCAAAATTATACTATGAATGTAAATACAATAAGCTCAATAGGTTGTGTGTGAACAAAGAGATAATAAAATCAACTAAACTCAATATGAACACTAGCTTAATAAAAAGATAATCAAACAATATAAAATATGAAGCTAGATTGAGTTTAGAAAACTTCTCAATAGATCAAGAGTGGAAGGAGAAGAGTTGGATGCTCAAACACCAATAGATGATCTCCTCAAGCTCTTGTGGAAGTGATTCACAAAACCAAAACACTCAAATGCTTAAAAGCTTATAAACACACTTAAACCAAACATAAACCCTTGATTAAAACTTTCTTAAACTTGTTTTTAAAACTCTCTTAATCAACTTGAAAAGACATCAGCAATGGGGTATATATACCCACTAGAAATCTCAGCAAAAACCCCCAAAACAAAATGACCAAAAACCCCAGCAAACAGCTCAGAGAAAGAGCCGTTAAAAAGCAACGGCTATATTGTCGGTCGACCGAAAATTCCGTCGGTCGACCGATGGAAAAATTCGGTCGACCGATGGAAAGTTCGGTCGACCGTTATCCAGGTCGAAAACAGGAAATCAAGCAAACACTTATCCGGTCGACCGGTGCGGTCGACCGATGGAGCTTTCGATCGACCGGACCGGTCGACCGACCAACTCTCTGCTGCATGGT
>NC_033795.1:75374035-75387292 GCF_001876935.1 Asparagus officinalis | reverse complement strand
CCGGGCCGGGTCCGGGCCGGGTTCCGGGCTGGCCCGGGTGATTTTCCTTTTTTTTTATTTTTTTTTATTTTTTTCCAAAATTTTTTAATGTTATTTAACTTATAAATTATAAAAAAAAGACAAGAAAAATAACAAAAACAATAATTTTATTAATTACTTAAAATGACATAAATTACAAATAAGAAATGATAAAAACATATTCTTTATTAATAATTGATAAATCAGTTACAAATTACAAGTACAAATTTATTTTGGAATTAATCGCATCACAATAGATAAGTAAATCCCAACTAGGTTGGCACCTACTCACCTATATCACTATCATTTGCAATTATTTCCAAAATAATTCTTTACAAATTGTAAGCTAAGATATAAAAACTACAATCTATTCTTTATATCTATCTGCTAGTCCCAATTCTTCAAATTTATCTTCAATTCCAGCCATCCGATCGATGCCTTGCGTTCGCTTCTCGTACCTCCACCAATCTTGTAGGCACATCACCGCTTGTACAGTATATGGATCCAAGCATGTCCTGTGATCGTCGATCAAACGACCTGCTGTGCTGAAGGCGGATTCCGAAGCTACCGTCGAAACCTGCACTGTTAGTAAGTCACGAACCATGGTGGAAAGTATAGGATATGAAACTGATCCATATACTTTCCACCATTGCAAAATATCTAAAGCATTTCCTTGACATCTAACTAAAGAAGCAGAAAAATATTCATCTATTTCAGAAACCTCCGATGATGACGATCCAAGTCCAGATCCACCAGTTAGCTCGGCTACCATTGCATACCTATCAAAACTTACACTTTTACCTCGGGCTCGGGATGAGCTCGAAGAAACCGAAGCTGCAGACTGTTGTGCAGCTACACCATGTCTAGCTGCATACTCATCATATAAAGTTTGAAAATAATTTCTAATAAGTAAATGATGAGTAGTAGCATTCAGGGTGGTTCCATCATCTAAGTCTATAACCTGTCCACCATACAATGACTGTAACAAACTTCGAAGGCCAATATCCTTCAAGCATGGATCAATAAGAACCCCCAAACCAAAAATATGAGGAATAGGCCTAAAATACTTATTAAATTTGCTCTCCATTTCAAAAACCATAGGTCCAAAAGTAGCATCCAAACGATATTTATCAAAAATTTTTTGAATATTTAAAATTTGTAAAGCAGCTAAAGTAATGGTTGGATAATAACAGCCAGATAATAACATGGTAGCATCATAAAAAACTTGTAACATTTCATTTAAATTACATATAACTGTCCATTCATCTTCAGTTATTCCATAAGTGCTACCAGAACTAGAACTAGAAGCATAATAGTTTATAAAATCAGTTATAATGTCTTTATATTCTATTGCTACACTTAACATTGCATATGTGGAATTCCACCTATGGTCAACATCTTTTGGAATTAGTCTAGGCTTTACATTTTTTCTTTTACAAAATTGTTTCCATCTTTTAAGTCTTTGTTCAGAAGCACTATGCATGTAAGCAACTGTTCTAACCTTTTCTATCATGGGTTTAATTTCAGTAAATGCACTTTGAACAATTAAATTTAAAATATGACAGATGCACCTAATATGAAAAAGATCACCATGACATGGCAATGATAAAGATGATCTGATAAAATCAACAGCTACATTGTTATTACTTGCATTATCTAGTGAAAGAGAAAATATTCTTTCTGTAATTTCTAATTTCATAAGTTCTTCAATTATTAAATTTGCAACATTAGCACCAGTATGTGACTCTTCTATTGCAATAAAAGAAACAACTCTTTTAAACATTTGCCAATTTTTATCAATTCAGTGTGCTGTGATACATAAATATCCAGTTTGTGCTCTAGATGTCCAAATATCAGAAGTTAAAGAAAATTTACAGTTTAAATTTTTAAAATAAGAAATTATTTTTCCTTGTTCCTCATGATAATATTTTAAAATATCACGTTGACAGGTTTAACGAGAATTTTTTTTAAATAAACATATCTTCAAATTCATCATATTCTACTAATTTAAAAGGAAGCTTTTTAAGAATGATAAACCTGATTACGCATTGTTAGACCCTAGAGGGGGGTGATTAGGGTCTTATGCTAATCTAATCCGATTAAATGCCAATTAAAACTAATTATGTTGATCAATATGTTCTTGCAAGAGATAGATATGAACAATAAGAACAATAAGAATATGCATAAATAAAATATGAGACAAGCAAAACACAAACACACGATATGTTTACGAGGTTCGGTCCCCACGACCTACGTCCCCGCTCCTCACCTCGAGGAGATATCCACTATCACAATCCGGTTTGGAAGCCGGAACTTCTACACACTCGGTTTACAAGTTCACCGAAAACTCTCACACTACACAATCACTCAACAATCACACTTTACACACTAAGTGTAGGAATCTAGCCCGTGTCCTCCTCCTCAAGTGCTCGATTACAACCTCTCCCTAGGTTCGTCAATCGACGCCACTCCTATTGGATTTGACCCCGTCTCTCTCTCCTCACACTTCTCTCGGTGTACAAGTGTATTACAAGTGATTCTCACAAATAAAAGTCAAATACAGTAATTTGTTCTCAATTGACACGTGAGAACACAATGAAGCTCACACTCACTAAATCACACTCCACAAACCCACAATATATAATATGAAAAATATCAAGCTCAATAAATGTGTGATAATAGTGAATCAAATTCAATAAATAACTTAAATGAATATAGCTAATCAAATGAAAGTGAAATAATAAGCTATATGGAAAGAGTTTAGAAAAACTTCTCAATGAACAAGAGGAGCTGAAGAGTATGATCCCAATGGAATATGAGAGCCTCTTCTTGTTGTAGAGAACTTTCACTTGAAAACGGATTAACGAAACAGCTCTTAAAACAGCCCTTAAACGCGATTAAAACTTTGCTAAACAGTAAACTTGGATTTCTTAGCTTTTTTAGAAGAGGAGCAGCAATTGGGTATATATAGCTCCCCAATACAACAGCTAGAAGTGAGAAAAAGACGAAAAAACCCATTTGAAAAACTAGCCGTTAGGCTCAGTTTGTTAACTCGTCGGTCGACCGGTACGGTCGACCGATTAGTTCAAAAAAAAAACGTGAGAAAACAAGTTTTGAAGCTGGCGGTCGACCGACGTAATTTTCGGTCGACCGAAGGTAAATTTCGGGCGACCGACGTAAATTTCGGTCGACCGGAAAACTTTGGGAAACTTTCTTAGAAACAGACAGTCTGTCGGTCGACCGTATCGGTCGACCGAAAACTGATATGAGAAAATTGACAGGTTTTTGGGGAGTTTTGAAAAATCGTTAAAAATATCAGATCATATCCAAAATTAGTGAAACTTTGGGGAAAGTTTATAAATTATGAAATAAGCATGTTTGAAAAGAAAATTTTGGAAAAACATTTTTCGTTTGCTAAAACTCCCTGTTATTGAAAACAGCTTAGAAAACCTGTAAATTTACGAAAGTGAAATTTGATTCAGACATGTAAATATTCACATATATATATTTGCATATATTATACGTATATAGTGAAACATGAAAGAGCTGTAAAAAAAAGGGATAGAGATATTTTAGCAACGGTTAATGAAAAATCATTTATATGATAGAAAACGTTATAAATCGTGTTAAGTGTATATATATTGAGCTTGAATACAATCATACAATATATGTAGGTAAACTAAACATATACCTAGGTAGAACCACACAAAAAGAACTTGAATCTTTAACGCTAGATTGACTTGTGAACTTGAAATACCTGAAAAGAAACTAGAAACACAAAAACACTAGAGAGATTATTAGTAATGAATTGTTTGCTAAATCATCATCAAAACTATAGGGTCAACACTTTGCATGCTTGGAAAGTTACTTACCCTTTCACATGTTAAATGTACCATATTTAGAACCAATTTGGTGCTATTAGGGGGGTTATTCATTGGTGTAATTTTGGGGATAATGGGATAATTTTTGGAACATCACTTTTTAGTGTTATTCATTGGGGTAATTGAAATTGGAGTCAACTTTGTGGTGTTATTGGTTTGTTGGGGTAATTGGAGGACAAATACTCCACTTTTCCCTAAATTACACAAACTATATAAAGATCCCCTCCACCCATTCCTCATAATTACCCTAAATTTAACTCATCCTCCATATTGGAACAATGTTGTTCCACTTTGAAGGAAATTGGGATAATTTTAAAATATTTTTGTATTACTTAACTAATACATGCTAATTATATTATAAATATATGATATGATGTATTAAATATACCATATATCAATATTTTAATAACATAATTTAATAACATATATTAATAATATTATATAATAGTAATTATAGTATAACGTATTTATTATAATATTATATAATATTTTAATAACATAATATATTAATTATATTATATATATTATTCATATATTATATCAATTATTATATAATGTAGCATACTAATATAATGTTAATTAGTAATTATTGTATAACATATTATATTTTTGTATAAATAAAATAATGTATTATATTAAATATTATATTATTAAATATTATATTAAATATATTAATTTTATATTATATTAATTATTATATATAGTATAGCATGCTAATATAATATAATACAATACAATATAATAATTAATAATAGTAATTTGTAAGTATAGTACAATATATTATATTTTAATATAAAATAAAATAATATTTATATTATAATAATATACTAAACCAATTGGATAAGTTAATTTAGAAATAATTAATAGATAAAATTATATTTTAATAAGGTGTCACGTCATCAATTATCTCACATGAATTGTCAAATCAAATACTGAAATTATCTCATTATTCTACTTTATCCCATTTTACCCCACTCAAAATATCCCAAAGGGGTAAAATTGTTCCATTGGAACACTTTTCCCCTTTGGCCCCAATTTGTCCCAACCAATAACCCCCTTTAGTAAATGAAAATTCGTTATTACTGCTAGTGGAATCTAATTCTTGGGATCAAACCCAAGATCTAAACGTAGAAGGAGCTTTTGGATATAAGATTTTTATAAGCTTTTATTATTGACATTATTCTTTAGATTTTCATTATTTTAACTTATCTTTTTAAAATTTAATATAAAATGCTGAAAAAACGTTCATTTTTACATGAATACAGAACCGCAAAATAAACTATCTGATAGTTTATACATGAATACAGAACTACATGTTTGGTTGCATATAAGGGATGAAAAAATAAAATAAAAATTAAAAAACATTTTTTGAAATCTAATATTTATGATAGTTCATATCCTTGTATATAGTCAAACATGAGTGAAAACCTAAATAGCAAAAATACCTAAAGCTTTTAATAACCGTCCCAAAATATGAACCACTTTCATTAATTAGCTAGAAATTAAAGCTATCTACAAAATCAACCATGAACCAACCCAAAAATCAGTAAAGCTTCCAATCCCAAAATTTTATGTCATGAACCTAAACTCAAACCGAGCAAACCAAACACAAAACCCCAAATAGGATTCAATCCCAAACTCTATCAAAACAAACATCCTACAAAAAAATACACCATCTATATGAAAGTTATATTGGCATCTAGTGAACATACATGATCTAGATGTATATACAATATTATCAGTTGAAATCAAGCGCTCTTTGAGCTACTCTTAAAAAAATCATCGTTTATCAGTTATCAGTGCAATCAAATGTACTATTAGTATGGTTGAATTCCACAAATTATATAAATGTTAATTTTACAGGCCCACAGGTGTTTTGAACTTAATACAGTCAAATATTTTTCCCATTAAGAACTATGGCGTGTCTCGTATTTTCTTTCTACGACAGCTATGAACACCCCAAATTTCAGGGGGCTGTGCAAAACCACTAAAAGTTCGGGGGCGTTTTATGAAATTAACCCCGTACATTCTCCAAAACCGCATCCAATATCTGACCGTTTCAAGTCACTTCACCGCACGGCCGTCTCCCAAACAAACCAATTTCCTCACCCTTTCCTCTCTTCTCCTCCTCCTCCTCGACTCGTACGTATTCCAAAAGTTTTCCCATCTACAGGAGCAAAGCCCAAATGGTGCACTACCACAAAAGGCAAGACTCCGGCGACCTCCACCACCTCCTCCCCTTCCTCCACCCGAAGCACAAACCCGCCCTCCTCCGCCTCCTCCTCCTCTTCTCCTTTTTCTCCCTCTCCTTCATCTTCGCGAGCTCCGCCTTCGCCCGACCAACGAAACCGGCTCGGCTTGCGACGTGGTCCACGACGTCCCGGCGGTGTTCTTCTCGACCGGTGGGTACACCGGGAATGTCTACCACGAGTTCAACGATGGGATAATCCCTCTCTATGTAACTTCGCAGAAGTTCAATAGGAAAGTCGTGTTCGTGATATTGGAGTATCACGACTGGTGGGTAAGCAAGTACGCGAACATCCTCTCCAGGCTCTCCGATTTCGACCCCATCGACTTCGGCAGCGATAAGAGGGTACACTGCTTCCCTGAGGCCATAGTAGGCCTCAAGATTCACGACGAGCTCGCCATCGATTCGACCAAGATGGAGAACAATAAGACTATTCGAGACTTTCGAAACCTGCTCGATGAGTCTTACAAGCCAAGAATCGAGCACATCAAACAAGAAGAAGGAGGTGCAGATAACAAGCAGCAACGGATACGGACACCCGATTCACGGCCCAGACTCGTGGTCGTGTCACGAAACGGGTCGAGAGGGATCGAGAACGAGCCCGAATTGGTGAACCTGGCGGCCAAAATCGGGTTCAGGGTCGAAGTCCTCCGCCCTGACAGAACGACAGAGCTCGCCAAGATATACCGATCGCTGAACTCCTCTGACGTGATGATTGGAGTTCACGGGGCCGCGATGACGCACCTCTTGTTCATGAGACCCGGCGCGGTGTTCATACAAATAGTGCCGCTGGGGACGGACTGGGCGGCCGAGACGTACTACGGCGAGCCGGCGAAGAAGCTGGGACTGGAGTACACGGGACATAAGATATTGCCGAGTGAGAGCTCGTTGTACAGAGAATACGAGGAGGATGACGCGGTGTTGAGAGATCCTGAGAGCGTGAATGCGAGAGGGTGGGAGGTTACGAAGAGGGTTTATTTGGATGGGCAAAATGTGAGGTTGGATTTGCAAAGATTTAGAAAAAGACTCGTTAAGGCTTATGAGTACTTGGTTTTGAAGAAGCAGGTGAAGTAATATCGAGGCTTGCTCTGTTTTCCAATTTGTGGTAGAATATGATGAAGATGCAAGTGTTGTATATAGTTCAGATTGAAGGGGGGGATCATATACGCTCGTGAAAAAAAAAATAGGGTTTTGTTTTGTGGATCGAATTGGATATAATTGAGGTGGTGTTTTGTTTGGAAGATTATTTGCTAGGTACGTTTGTTTGCCGGGAGGCTGTTTTGTTAACAAAATTTTGATTGTAAGTGTAGTTAAAATTGTAATTTCCATTCTCCGAAGCTTTAATTTTTGTACAAATGTAGTTTTTTTTTTTTTTAGAAAAAGGATGGATTACCACAAAGGTAATCCAGCCAGCTAAATTAACAAAAAAGTTGTTACAGGAAAAAATATACACACCCCCAACCAAGAGTGTGTATTAACGTTCATAGTCAGGACTACAAAGCAAAAGTATAACCCAGCACAACTCTGTACATAACCATAGATCTCTCCCACAAGAAGGAGACCATAACCAAAAACCAAATACTAAGAGCTTCACAACTAACCAAAGTTTTAAAAAACAGCCACCAGACAACCTCAAAACAAAGCCTGAATTGAATGTAAATCATTCTAGCTGGATCACCTCATCTCCCAGATCTCTGTTCTCTCTTCTATCTGCACCAACAGCTTGCATTCTATCAGCACTCCTTTTCCTCCTTCTTTCTTGCAATCTGATAGCCCGAGCAGAGATATTTTTAGAACCTAGCCAAAATGATGAAAATGTCATAATTTTGTTCAAAAGCTCAAGAGATCTTTTCCTTTTATTAGAAAAAATCCTATCATTTCGTTCCTGCCATACACACCAAACAAAAGAACAAATGAAGACATCTCTTTTTATTTTGCCATTATCAATCTCTCCTGCTTCCAAATTATGCCACACCTCTTTCAAAGAATTCCAACTAAAATCATCCTCAATCTTTAATTTGAATTGAATTGATCTCCATATAGAGTAAACAAACTCACACTTAATGAATAAATGTGTATGACTTTCTTCCAAATTTGAACATAAACAACATATTTTTTCTAAATGTATTCCTTTTTTCCCAACACATCTTTTGTGTTCAAACCATGCTTGAAAGCCAACCAGACTAGAAATTTTACTTTCAAAGGAATAGGCAACTTCCATATATCCGCACAATCATACCTCAGCCCTCCATCAATTAAAAAAAGATAATAAGATTTCACTGTGAAACCCCCTTTTGATTCCCACAACCATTTTCTTTTATCCTCTTTTTGCTCTAAACATATGGAATTAAGTAAATTCATTAAAGACTTTCAAAGGAATAGGCAACTTCCATATATCCGCACAATCATACCTCAGCCCTCCATCAATTAAAAAAAGATAATAAGATTTCACTGTGAAACCCCCTTTTGATTCCCACAACCATTTTCTTTTATCCTCTTTTTGCTCTAAACATATGGAATTAAGTAAATTCATTAAAGAGAAATATTGTGACACTAAAGTCTCTGTTAATTGTCTTTTAAACTGCAAATCCCATCTCCAGACATCATTTTCTTTCTTTCTCATACTACTTACAGTAGCAAAAGGAGAAGATGTGTTAACAAATAAGGACTGATATATGGCTGCAAGAGTATGTGAATCTAACCATTTATCAAGCCAAAATAAAGTTTGATTTCCTTCTCCAACCTTCACTTGAGAACTGCATAGAAAGCTTTCCATATTAGTAAAAAAAATTCTCTAAAAATGAGATAGAAAAACTCTTCTAGAGTAAAAATACTCAGACCAATTTTTTTCAAAATATTTGTAAAAACTAATTTGTTTCCACAGACTAGGTTTTCCATCAAACCATTTCCAAATCTATTTTCCTAACAAAGCTTTATTCATAATTCTCAAATTGATAATCCCCAAACCACCACAGTATTTAGGTTTACAAACCTCTTCCCATTTAACCAAATTGGAATATCCTTTGTGATCCAAAGATCCAATCCACAAAATCTTCTTCTCATTTTATTAATTTTATCAATAATCCAAGAAGGAAATAAAAAGAATGAAAACCAAAAAAGTGGCATAGAGGAAAGGACTGAGTTAACTAAAACTAGTCTACCTCCTCTTGATAATGTCTTTCCTTTCCATAATGCTAATCTCCTCTCTATTTTCTCAATCAAAGGAGACCAATCATCTTTTTTTAATTTTCCAGGCCTTAAAGGCACACCCAGATAAGTAATAGGAAATTTTCCACATTTACAATTCAACATAGTGGCCAGATTCTTTTGTAAATCTTCATTATTCTTAAGAACTATAAGAACACTCTTATTAAAATTTATTTTTAAACTTGAAACAAGTTCAAAGCAATATAAGATCAGCTTCAAAACTGTCAATTGCTCTCTATTATTCTTGCAAAAAATCAAGGTATCATCTGCATATTGTAGACAAAAAACCTTGTGAGTCATATTAACTGGACCTAATCCTTTAATAAGTTGAGATCCAACTACTAAAGATAACATTCTAGTAAATGTATCAGCAGCCAGCACAAACAACAAAGGTGAAAGAGGGTCTCCTTGCCAAACACCTCTTTTGGACATAATCCAATTCACAGGTTTATCATTGATTTTGATAGCTGACATGCCTTTATTTAAGCACATATTTACCCAGTTTATCCATTTTTCACCAAATTTTTTAGCTTTCAACACCTCCAAAATGAACTTCCAGGGTAACATATCATAGGCTTTTGCAAAGTTCAATTTTAGTAAAATTCCTCCCTTTTTATTATTTTGAAAACAGTCATCTATAATTTCTTGAGCTGCAACTACTCCATCAAGCAAAAATCTGTTTTTAATGAAACCAGATTGCATTGGATCTATAAGCCACTCAAGCTTAGAATTCAGCCTATTGGTCAAGACCTTAGTAATAATCTTGTAAACTATATTTAAAAGACTGATAGGCCTGTAATCATTGACTGTACTAGCTTTATTTTTTTTAATAAGAATAATATGAGCATAATTAATTCTATTGATTTCTAGTTTTCCTTCATAAAACTCCTCAAAAAGCCTCATAATACATCGATCTGAACAAGTGAACTGAAGAAACAAAAAATACATCGATCAATAGAAAAAGAAAGAACTATAAAGCGTTAACTAGTAACCATCAAAGAATAGGCTTCGACTCCTTCTTCTGCTCCATCTACAAGCACTCCTGCTGAGAATCCTCTAGCTCCTGCTGAACATTTCTTCCTCTAAGTCTGACGTACACCAGAGGAAAAAGCAGTGTACGTCAGGTGCATGGCGCACGGCAAGACCGACCCCACAAAGAAAATAGAACAACGGAAATCCAATGCCGAAAACGATACGATAACAGAAACAACAAAAGAACGTACAACCGAAATCCACAAATACACATGAAAAACATACTATAAATCATATGAACATAAAACATCGCAAAATCGATCAGGTATCGAATCATGTCGGCTAGCAATTAGTCTAAACCATCCAAGTAACAAGGGCATACACTAGATGGAATTAATACTTAAAAATCTACAACTCGAGACGTAGTACGTCGAGCGAAATAATCCAAACAAGGAAACCCTCATGTATATACCATATGTCTCGAATTGTAAATAATTAAATATTAATCCCAATCTATGTATGAAAAGAAACACAACTGGCCTATATCTCACAAGAACTCATACCTAGCCAAGAATTGAGGTCATATAACTAACTATCCCATCACTCATCTCAAATAATCAACAATCTCAATATCCCTGCTCCTCAGACCCACCCCAGGCCGAAACAAGACGCTGGCGCGAGCCTGGAAAACAAATAATAATCTCGATATCACCTCACCTCAGACCCACCCCAGGCCGAAACAAGACACTGGCGCGAGCCTGGAAAATATATCAACAATCACATATCACAACTCCTCGGACCCACCCCGGTGACTACACAAACTTCACCAGCGCGAGCCCGGAATATACATCAATAATCCCAACCGCTCACATAGACCAAGACTTCTCATTCCAATTCTCATAATTCCAGGTCAACTACACACGGGATTCTAGATCCTAACTGTGTCATACAGGTCACTATAGTCATGAACTTCTAATGATTCTCAATCACAACATGAAACAATCAATGCAACAAATCATGTGCAATAATATCATAACATATCAGATAATCAAAATAAGAAATATAAATCATAAACAACATCTACATAATTCAGAAAATAATTAACAATTAATCTAAACTAATTCATTTTCCAAAATAAATTCTTTTAAATTATTATAATTATCTAAAAATGATTCTTTTGTCGAACTAAATTCTTTTAATTCTTTATAATTATTCTGAAAATGTCATTTACCATATTACCATGATATAATTAAAATTCTTCAGCAAACATTCCCACGCAGGTTATAACATATCACAGTCTATTCTATGCAATTAATTATTAACAGATATAAATAATGGAAATACAGATCAAGGGATGCGGGATCTTGCACATAAATAATCTACAACAAATATAAGAACTGGAACGAAACTAAACAAGGATCGGGATCTTGCACATAAATAATCTACAACAAATATAAGAACAGGAACAAAACTAAACAAGGATCGGGATCTTGCCTCGGGGTTCGTCGAACGAATCGATGTTGACGGCACGGGTCGGATCCGACGCGGAGGAGCGCGACGGCGAACTCGGGTCGGCGTCGGGCAATGGCGAGCTCGGGGCTGCAGGCGGATCTGAGGGAGGGCCGCGGGGTTGGTGCGGGTCTGGACAGCGGCGCGGGGGAGGCAGCGACGTGGGCGATGATAGGAGGCAAGGCGAGGTGGTTAGAGGCGGAGGACGATGAGCCTGGTGGAGGTGGATCTGGAGGCGAGCATGGGCTACGAATGGCGACGAGGAGGCGGTCGAAGGCGCTGAACAGGGGGTCGGCCCGAGGGGGTTGACAGGGCGGCGCTGTGAGGATGGTCGCGGCGGCGGATCAAGCGGAGGCCGGCTGGGTGTTTGTACGGTCGAAGAGAGAAACAAGAGAGAGGAGAGAGATGAAGGAGGTGGGTTTTCTTTTGGGGGTGTGCTGATGGAGAGGGGGAGGGGTACGGTGTATTATTGAATGGGGAGAGAAAAGGAAAGTATGAGAGAGAAAAAGGATTTGATTTGGTATTTTTTTTGAATTTTGAAATGAGAGAAATATGGAAGGATTTATTTTTGGCTGGAGAAAAACATGGGGAGTGATTTAAGGTTGATTGGAAATTGATTAGGGGGATTATGGTAGGAATTCAAATGAGAGAAAATTAAGGGGAAAAGATTATGGGAATATATTTATTTATTTATTTATTCATAATATTTTAAAAATCATTATAATAATAATTAACCATATAATAACATTAATAAATAATTAACAGCTAAATATTTATATATTTACATATGTACTAATATACTAAGCTCAGGTTTACATTAATAATAACAAGGTCACTAATAATATTAGCTACCAAAAGATTATATATAAAATCATTAAACCATAAATTAATATTTAGCAGAATTAATAAATACAAGACTATATATTTTATTATTTATTTATTTTGAAAACTCAGAAAATTCCAAAAATTAGAAAAAAAATATTAATAAAATATAATATAATATTTTAAATACTAGAAAAATTGTTTAAATACGTATCGAAAAATTACGGTTGTTACAACGATTAATATGACAGACAAAGGAAAATCCACGCGACGCTTCAGTCTCAAACCTTTCCCACAAATATCTCAATGATTGAGTCGGCTACAAACCGAGGCTATCAGGCCTAGAGATTATAGGAGAATTCAGAAGGGGCAGTCCTCAGACGATGAAGCATCAGACGCTAACTCTGTGATTGCTTCAGACGCCACTGTGTCCAGCATGGGACGGACTAGAGAATCATTCATGATCACTACTGAACAGATGGCTCAACTCCTTCAAGAAGCTTTGGCTAAGCAGAAAGAGGACTTTAAAATCAAAATGGATATGGTTATGCAATGGGTTAAAGATTTACATGCCCAACAACTCCAACAGTTATCAAATCA
>NC_033795.1:75372595-75373706 GCF_001876935.1 Asparagus officinalis | reverse complement strand
TCAAGTCCCACCTAGGGATCATTTCTGGCAATGAACCTCTGATGGTACGATCGTTCGTAGGAACCCTTCGTTCAGCTACCTTTGATTGATACCACCGTCTTAAACCGGAAAGTATCAATACCTAGGATGACATGGAAAGCATGTTTCTCGCTAATTTCTTTGACGATGACACTGAAGTGTCAATCGGAACACTCTTTAAAGAGAAACAGAAAGATGGAGAGCTTGTTGAGAACTTCGTCAAGCGTTTCCGGAATAAGGCAATGAACCGCCGAGATCCAGTCACGGAGGAATTCATCCTCCAAACATATCGCAACAACCTTTCCTTAGACGTGTTAGAAGCTATGGGCATAGCGCCATCTAAAACATGGAAGAAGTTGAAAGTGCGAGGAGAGCAGGCTGAACGCTTCCTCAAAAGGAAGAAAGCTGAAAGGGGGCAACCAGCAAACAATACCCAGAAACAGAACTTTACCCCTCGTAAAGGGAAGGGGCAGCCGAATGCGGTAGATGCGAATCAGACGTTTGAACTACAACCCCAATAGTAGCCGCAACAACAAGCTTCAAAGCAACAAATGCCTCAATAGTAACAACGGCCTCCAAGGCAACAGAAAACTTCTGAGCCAAAATTCCCAAAGGAATATTCCTTCAAGGAAGATGAGGTCCCTGGTATCTTCAAATACTTGCTGGAAAACAACAAAATTAAGCTGCCTCCGATCATTGATCATGAGGGAGCTAAGAAAATTACAGATCCGCGATATTACGCATTCCACAGAACAATCCATCATCTCACGAAGACGTGCTATGCTCTCGAGGACAAGATTTAGGCCTTGATCGATGTTGAAATTATCACTCTGAAGCAGCCTAAAGAAAAGAAGGTGGGCGCGAATACAGTTTCTATTAGCTTTGGCTCTGTCCCTCTGGTATGGTTTCAGCCAGAGCCCGTATCCAAAGTACAAGTGAAGACTGTCAACGATGATCCTTACGGACAACGTCAGAAAGGACTTGTACAACACGTGACTCCTAGCGGCGAAATTCTTTAGGTCCACCCAGACTTGCTATAAGATGAGCAATGGGCAGGATCCTCATCTAAAAAGAAGTCCAAAAGTAAGGGCAA
>NC_033795.1:75357694-75360849 GCF_001876935.1 Asparagus officinalis | reverse complement strand
TCTCCAAACAGGCGTAGGAAGACTTCATCTTCAAGAAATGCTCGCGGGACCTCCGGTTCTAAGATCCAAGATCCCGTTGCCGTTGCTGCGCCCGTGCCCCGTACATCCCGGCGGTCTCCAAACAGGCGTAGGAAGACTTCATCTTCAAGAAATGCTCGCGGGACCTCCGGTTCTAAGATCCAAGATCCCGTTGCCGTTGCTGCGCCCGTGCCCCGTACATCCCGGCGGGACTTCTCCTCCGCCGAGGAGATGGCTACTGAAGACGCTCCAGCATTGTCAAAGAGAGCACGCCAAAGACGGCGTCAACGCCTTGCTCGTCAGCTGGCCAAGGCTTTGGAGCCGATGGACGGGATCCGCTATAATGTGGATCTAAAATCCAGGCAGCGCCGGGAACAACAACGGCGAACAACCAACTCCTCCTCCAAGACAAAAACGAACGAATGGGTTCGTGTCAAGAGGACCCGCTCCACCCTCGAGGAGCGAATCAAGAAGCGTCGAGCATTGCTCGCACATGCCCGAGCCCTTTTGCAGAAAGCGAAAGAAATGCAGAGGGGAGAAGCAGTGGAGAAGCCGCCTAAGCGCAAGCAAGTTTGGGTGCCAAAGACAAAACCAGCACTTAAGGCAAAAGTGGGCGGAGTTATCGTCCAGCCTATTTCAAATCCAGATCCCGTTTCCCCTGTACCCGCACCTCCGACGGAGTCAGGAAAGAACGTGGATCTCACTAAATCCAGGGGTCCTTTGAAGGGTCGCCTCGATCCTGAAGATCGAGGTAAAGCACCTGTCAAGGAGCGATTGGGTCCGTTGAAAAGTCCCCAAATAACGAACCAGATTGGGGGTCGTGTTAACCCCCCCAAGAAAGATAACAAAGGGAAAACCCCTGTCATCGACCGTATTGGATTGCGTGTCGAAGTTCAAGAGCCCGTTAAGTTTTCACGCTCGCAAAAGCGTAGACTTGAACGAGCGACTTTTGAAAACGCTAATAAAGCGTCATATCCCCAGAGGGAAACACATTCGTCTGATGATGATTGTGTTATACCTGGGAAGTCATGCCAACACTCTATGGGTTGCTCCAGTTATCAAACTGATGAGTTGTACTATAGAGCTGGGGGTATGAATAAGTACCGGAAAAGAAATGTTCGAGACCTGGAGCCTCATTGTCCGTGTGCCAACATAATCAAAGCAGTATTATCGGAATGCTGCTGTTCTAAACCCCAAAAAGAGTCTCGGTGTTTGAGAGAATCTCTACCAGGGCGTCCGAGGCCAAACCAAGGCATTTCCAAAGGAGGAAACCCATTCGCCAAGATGATGAATTTCCAGAAGTGTCCGTCAATATGACCGGCAGAAGGAAATCGACGCAACACTTAAACCCAGATCAGTTTGCCGATGTATCCCGGCGTATGACTCGGTTGCGGTCAGGAATCAATAAGCGAAAGAATTACCAAAGGATGCAAAAGGGACTTCCTTTGGAAGAGGAGGTGTCAGATGCTGGTTCAGATTCTTGCTCGGCTATAGCGTCCGATGACACGGCTTCTAGTGTGGGACAACCCTACGAGTCATTCATGATCAGCGCCGAGCAAGTAACCAAGATGCTTGAAGATGCCCTGACTAAGCAGAAGGAAAGTTTCAAGTTCGAGATGGAGATGGCCATGCAGCAGATGAGAGAGATGCATGACCAGCAAATCGCGGCTCTGACAACTCACCAAGGAGAACCCAGTCGTCGCAATAATCCGAATCAAGAGGAGAATGAACGGGAAGAAGATAATGTCAACTTAAATATCCCTCCCGTCAACAACAATAACGGAGGCGGTCCCCCGGATGATAATGCGAAGGCACGTTACCTCTCCCCGAAATCACTCGAAGACAGATACGAGTGAGGACAAGAAAATAAAGGATTTGGAGAGCAAAATCAACGCGTTGATGAATGCCCAAGAAGTGAAGAGGTCCGGTATACCATGTCCATACCCAAGGGAGTGGGAATCAATTTCATATCCGGCAAAGTTCAATTTAATCAACTTTACGCCGTTTGATGGAAAGGGTTCCCCTACCCAACACTTAATATATTTTAAGTCCCACTTAGGAATAATCTCCGGGAATGAACCCTTAATGGTGCGGTCATTCGTTGGCACTCTTCGCGGAGCGGCCTTCGATTGGTATCGTCGCCTCAAGCCGGGGAGTATCAGCAGTTGGGACGACATGGAGGATATGTTTCTAACGAACTTCTTCGACGACGACACCGAGATCTCAATCGGCACTCTATTTGACGAGAAGCAGAAGAATGGTGAGACAGTCGAAAACTTCGTGAAGAGATTCCGAAATAAAGCAATGAATTACAGGGATCCGGTCAGCGAAGATTTCATCCTCGAGACCTGTCACAATAACCTTTCATTGGACATCCTCGAAGCTATGGGAATGGCACCGCCAAAGACCTGGAAGGATTTAAAGGTGCGATGAGAACAAGCCGAACGCTTCCTCCGAAGGAAGAAGGCCGAGAGGAGCCAACCGACGGCCAATCCTCCGAACTCGAACTTTGCCTCCCGTGGTAAGGGCAAGGCACCTGCAGCTGCTGTTGGTACTAATCAAACGTCACAACAGCAATCCCGAAGGCAGCACAAGATTTCGGATCCGAGACTCCAAAAAGAGTACTCCTTCAAGGACGAAGATGTTCCAGCCATCTTCGAATCCATCCTTGAAAACAACAAGATCAAGCTTCCACCCATCACAAATCAGGAGGAAGCTGATAACATTTTGGATCCAAAGTATTGTGCGTACCACAGGAGGATCCTCCATCCCACCAAGAATTGCTTTGCTCTCAAGAATAGCATTCAAACCTTGGTTGAAGCCGGCGTTATATCGCTCAATTAAGTCGAATGAAGACTCCGACAAGTATAAGAGTATAAACTGCTTCTTAAGACTCCGACAAGTATAAGAGTATAAATTGCTTCTTAAGACTCCGAGAAGTATAAGAGTATAAACTGCTTCTTAAGACTCCGACAAGTATAAGAGTATAAACTGCTTCTTAAGACTCCGACAAGTATAAGAGTATAAACTGCTTCTTAACACTCCGAGAAGTATAAGAGTATAAACTACTTCTTAATACTCCAAAGAGTATACGAGTATAAACTGCTTCTCAATCCTCCAATCGGTATATGAGGTTA
>NC_033795.1:75325030-75356694 GCF_001876935.1 Asparagus officinalis | reverse complement strand
CCCACGTAAGTAGAGGGCGATAAACAACAATTGCACTGTTTGGCGAGAGTTGTATTTTTTTATTTTCATTGTGTAAAGGTCTTATAAAAAGACTGATCTTTTTGAACTTGTTGTAATGATCGAAGTTGTAATAAGTTATACAATAAAGAATACAATTTTCTACCCAAACCAGCTTGCGACCACAGTGGGAGCCAACAGCCTCGCTGCCGAGACTATCATGCCGTAGCCAACGATTAAGATCCTCGTGACTGAAGAGGTCGAATACGAGTTCGACCAACAGAAATTCGAGGAATACGTCTCCTCCTCCTCCTCCTCCAGATCTGCCTCTCCTCATAAACGCAGGAAAGTCTCCTTCTCCCAGAAGATCCGCTGGTCTTCAGATCTAAAGACTAAAAAAGGCGATTTCCCAGCTACCGTTGCTATAGATGTACCTCGCAATGATCCGTCAGTGTCAAATGAGACAAGATCTGCAGATCTGAACTCCTCCGTGATCAAGGAGTCGACTGCTGAAGGTGTGCCAACTCTATCAAAGACAGCACGTCAAAGACAACGTCAACGCCTCACGCGCCAATTCGCTAAGGTTTTGGATCAGGTGGATGGACTCCGTTACCAAGCAGATCTGGAGTTCAGAAAGCACCAAGTGGCTAAGTCATCTCCACAGCAAGCTTCGCGAACCTCCTCCCAACCACCTACTAACGGATGGGTTCATGTCAAATAGAACCGTTCCACTCTTGAGGAGCGCATTCAGAAGCGTCGCGCACTTCTTGCGCATGCCCAAATCCTTGTGCGAAAAGCACAAGAGATGCAAAAGGAGGAGGCGGTTAAGAGATCGCTGAGATCCAAATAAATTTGGATGCCAAAGGCCAAATCAACGCCTAAGGAAAAAGCAAGTAACGTTGCTCCCCAGCCTTCGTTAACTTCGGATCCCGCTCCTTCTACCACCACACCTTCGGTGAAACCCTACGGCGACGTCGACATCTTCAAATTTAGAATTCCGTTGAAGGGTCGCTTGGGTCCTTTACACGAAGATCAAGGTAAAACGCTTGTTAAGGAACGCTTAGGACCGTTGAAGGAACCCCGAACAACCACCCATACTGGGGGTTCTATGCGACATCCTAACAAGTTGATTCCCGTAATTACCCGCTTGGAGATACATGCACAAAACCAGGAGCCCGCTAAAATTTCATCCTCACACGGGTGTGATTCCAAACGTGTGACTCATGCTAAAACTAATAAAGTGTTACCTATTCAGAAGAAGACGCGTCGAACAGACGACAACGTTCCATCTGAGGAAATCTGAGGAATCAAACCAACAGCCGATAGGTTGCTCTGACTGTAACATTGATGAGTTGTACTATCGGGCTGGGGGTATTTATAAATCGCGAAAAAGAAGTACCCGAGAGATAGATTGTCACTGTCCGTGTGCCAGACTTATCAGGGTAGTATTATCAGCGTGTAGTTGCCCCAAGACCGCTCCACAGAGGGTCTCGGTGTTCCAAAGGCTTTCCTCTGAAGCGTCGAAACCCAAATCAAGGTGTTTTCACAAAAGAAGATCGGTCGTTCGAGGTGACGAATTCCCAGAAGTTACCATTAAGATGGTCAACCAGGAAAAGTCTCTGATGGTTTCAAGCGGGTCTAGCCCTAACTTTTCTCTAGGAAGAAGTGTCAATTTGGGAATAGCTCAATTAATGTCTCGGCTCCAGCTAGAAGCTGTAGGACCTAAATAATCCGCAGTCACCATCAACATAGTTAATAAATGAAAGTTGATTCGACCTTCTAATTCTGATCCCCTCATATCTCATCGTCTGACCCGTTTACGATCGGGAACCACTAGACGTAAGGATTATCAAAGGATGAATAGAGGATTATCCTCAGATGACGAAGCGTCAGACGCTTACTCCGTA
The DNA here is from genome assembly GCF_001876935.1 of Asparagus officinalis. Taxonomy (NCBI): domain Eukaryota; kingdom Viridiplantae; phylum Streptophyta; class Magnoliopsida; order Asparagales; family Asparagaceae; genus Asparagus; species Asparagus officinalis. The sequence continues at coordinate 75,354,790 of NC_033795.1, read as the reverse complement.
ATTGCTTCAAATGCTACTATATCCAACCCAGGGCAATCTCGTGAAGCGCTCACCATCACTTTTGACCAAATAACTCAGATGATCGAAAATGCTCTCGCTAAGCAGAAAGAAGAGTTTAAGGTTGAAATAGAACTGAACATACAACAGATGAGGGAGTTACATGACCTGCAACTTCAAGCTTTATGAAGACAGATTGGCGAATCCAGTCATCGCAACATTGCAGTAGAACAAGTCAATACAATAGATAATGATCCAGAACCGGATGAGACTATTGTAGGCTGTCTAAAAATCACAATAGATAGGTAGTCCCCGTCAAGCCACAATTAAGAAGGCTACAATCAGACGACTTTCTTGTTACCAAAGAAAAGCTGCAATCGAAGGATGCCCCTATGGATCATGAAGAAATTACAAGTCAACGATTTCTTTAAACCGAGAGGTAGAATTCACCCCTACAGTCAAAACACAAGTGGCTACGTTCCAAAAATCAAAGCAACGTAATCATTGCATCCTCAGCTATCAACACAACCCGATATTTGAGATGATTGGTCTTGATGGCTGCGATAACAACATGACTAATATTATATTAGCAACTATTGGAGGTGCTTATGAGCAGTGTAATGATTTTAGAAAATGCGAAGATCTAGAGACTACGTGAACAAGTCTTATTAAAAGCTCGCCATATCATGACCTGCAGTTGATACAACGCTATTGGGATGCCTCAAGTGTCACAAATGACCTGAATAAGGCCTTCTCAACCCGTCATTGGTGTCATCCATATATAAAGACAGAAAGGAGAAACACAGCTTCTAAAGCTGCAGAACGCAGCTTCTAAACGCTGCAAACGCAGATTCATATCGCTGCAAACCGCAGCTTCTAAACGCTGCAAACGCAGGTTCATACCGCTGCAGAACGTAGCTTCTAAACGCTGCAAACGCAGCTTCTAAACGCTGCAAACGCAGCTTCATACCACTGCAAACGCGACTCCAGACACTGCGTTCAGACGAAGGATCATATCCAGACGCAACTCAAGCCCAGATTATTAACGCATCATCCAAAGGTATACGCAAGTTCATGTTCAGTAACGCAAGACTTACGTTTGACCTGTTCAAATGTAATCGTAACAACCTCGAAACTGTTCTTCACCCACGATTTGGGGAGTGGTTTACGTGGGTTGTTACACCCGATTGATGGGGTGACTAACCCCTCATTTAGGCACGGATTATGGGGGCAGTTACACCCTTAATCTCCCTATAAATATCAACAAACTCAACAGAGTTAAAGATCAGATTTTCTAGAATCGGAGGGCGGATTTTCCAGAATCAGAGGGCAACTATCTTCAACAGAAGAATTCCAGATATTCAATACTTGGTTTATTAACCGAATTATTTCGGTTCAAACAACTTTTTTCTTATTAGAGTTTGTTACTCATTCTGAGCTACAATACTCGTGGAGAGTTCTTGAGCAGTTCAACCAGACAAGTCATTTGTTCCACCGAATTGAGATTTTTGGATCGTCAACGGAGAGCAAGTTCGACGCAAGCATTCGAAGGAAGCACTCCATCGCTACCGTGAAGAACCCAGATTTAAACAAAGGAGAGGATTCAGATCAATTCTCTTCTCTTTTGTAATCACGAAATCCATTTGTAATCAAGAGTTGAGAGAGTTGTAAATATTCTTTTTCTAAGTAGTTAGAGAGAATAAAATCGAATACAATTCTTTCATTATTTTCTTATTGCAAATTTTCCACAAACAACTATCAACATTGATATCCCTCCCGACAACAATAACGCTGGGAGTGGTCCAACCGAAGATAACAACTGGGGGTGCCCCCGTTGTTTCTCTTAGAAATCGTCTGAAGCATGATACAGATGAAGACAAAAAGATGAAGGATCTCGGGAGCAAAATCAACGCTCTGATGTATGCTCGAGGTAAAGAAGACCGGCATTCCGTGTCCTTACCCGAGAGAGTAGGAGTCGATCCCGCATCCGACCAAATTTAACTTGATCAACTTTACGCCGGTCGACGGGAATGGCTCGCCCACTCAACATTTGATCTACTTCAAGTCCCACTTGGGCATGATATTCGGTAATGAAGCACTGATGGTTCGGTCATTCGTTGGCACCCTTCGCGGGCCTACCTTCGATTGGTACCGCCGTCTCAAGCCTAGAAGCATCAACAGCTGGGACGATATGGAGAGCTCATTCCTCGGCAACTTCTTTGATGATGACACCGAGGTATCCATCAGGACACTCTTCGATGAGCAGCAAAAAGACGGATAAATAGTAGCCGACTTTGTTAAACGCTTCCGGAACAAGGCGATAAATTATCGAGATCCGATCACGGAGGAATTCATCCTACAAACTTGCCACAACAACCTCTCTTTGGATGTATTAGGAGTTATGGGATTAAACCCGTCCAAGACTTGGAAAGATTTGAAGATGCACGGCGAACAAGCCGAATGCTTCCTCAGAAGGAAGAAGATCGAAAGAAGTCAGCAGTCAAGGCCTGTGGTTGCTAGTGATAATAGTCGCTTCCTCAGAAGGAAGAAGATCGAAAGAAGTCAGCAGTCAAGGCCTGTGGTTGCTAGTGATAATAGTCAAACGTCATAACAACAACCTCAAAAGCAGCAAAAGACTCCAGATCCGAGACTCCAAAAAGAGTACTCTTTCAAGGATGAGGAAGTTCCGGATATTTTTGAGTACCTCCTGAATAATGGTGAGATTGAGCTACCACCTATTAAAGATCAGAAGGGAACTAAGAGGATTACGGACCCAAACTACTGTGTGTACCACAAGAGAGTTCTGCATCCCACTGAGGTTTGTTTCAGTCTAAAGAACAAGATTTAAGCTCTAATCGACTCTGGCGCCATAAAGCTAGAATAAGCCGAATGACGGTGCACCACTCCGAAGAGTATACGAGTATAAACTGCTCCTCGTTACTCTAACAGGTATATGAGTCTAAACTATCTTCTTTCTTTCACGGGAAGTTCCTGGAGAGTGTAATGCATGGTACTCTTAAGGATAACCCGATCATACAGCTGAATATAATGATAAACCCAGTCTCACAAGAAAAGCTGGGGGTGGATGGTTCATGTAACGGGAAGTTCCCGGAAGAATACTATATGTAATTTTCTTAGGGATAAGCCGATCATTACAAACAAAGTGATAAACACTAAACCCCCACAGTGATTTCCGAACACTCTTTTGTTGAGACGAGATTCAGTCACTTCATTAGATCAATCTTCCCTGATAAAACTCCCATTGGTGTTTGACGACTCACAGTCTTCCACCACAAAATTCCCATCGATCAGACTAATTAATGATGGGACCACCAAAATTCCTTTGGTGGAATCCACTCAAACTTCCAATGCGTCTGTGCAATTAACATTCTCATTGTTAAATTCCAGACATAATACTTAGAATTGTAATATCCTTAACACTAGGAACCCACTCTGAGTGACTTATACAAGTCAACACTCCTACTGTGATTTGTACTCTTACTCCCACTGTCTACTTGGTCAAATCTTTAAACAGTTAGGACCACAACCAAAATCCCCCTCTCGATTCCTTCCATGAGCGATAGGTCCACAAATTGAATGATCAAACCTTTAAACAGTTAGGGTCGTCTCAAATTCCCATCTTGGTCAAACGAGGTCCACAAATTGAATGATCAAACCTTTAAACAGTTAGGGTCGTCTCAAATTCCCATCTTGGTCAAACATTTAAACAGTTAGGACCACAACCATTAGGGTCGTCTCAAATTCCCATCTTGGTCAAACATTTAAACAGTTAGGACCACAACCAAAATCCCCTCTTGATTCTTTTCATGAATGAGAGGTCCACAAATTGAACAATCAAACCTTTAAATAGTTAGGGTCGTCTTAAATTCCCATCTTGGTCAAACCTTTAAACAGTTAGGACCACAACCAAAATCCCCTCTCGATTCTTTCCATGAATGAGAGGTCCACAAATTGAACGATCAAACCTTTAAACAGTTAGGGTCGTCTCAAATTCCAATCTTGGTCAAACCTTTAAACAGTTAGGACCACAACCAAAATCCCCCTCTCGATTCCATCCATGAACGAGAGGTCCACAAATTGAACGATCAAACAGTCAGGACCGTCTCAAATTCCCATCTTGGTCAAACATTTAAACAGTTAGGACCACAACCAAAATCCCCTCTCGATTCATTCCATGAATGAGAGGTCTATTTTTAATTTGAGCAATCAAATCTATAAAGTTAGGGTTGCCTCCATCCTCACTTGGTCGAAACTGCAGATAGTTAGGACTAAGACCAGAATGCTCCTTTCGATAAATGAAAGACTTCCACCTTTTCCTATTCGGCCAAATCTATAAAAGTTAGGGCCGAAATTAGAATTTCACCTTAATAAATGAGGAATTCTTTTCTTGGATTAAGCAACCAATCCTATAAAAATTAGGGTTGCTTGAATCTTTCCGATTTTCGGAGTGGAGATCTCACTCCTAGTTTTACTTTTCCGGATTCTTAGGGTGGAGATCCCACTTCGAGTTTCCTTGGCAATTGGAGATAGAATATAAAATTATTCCTCTTTAATTTTGGGATATAGAATATAAAATTCTTTCTCTCCTATTTTTCGACACCATCCTTCAACTCCGTAATCCATGCCTTATACGCGCCAGGAATTTTATCCCGAATCCTAAGTAGGGATAAGTCAACGCCTAACACGTGTTACCGGTTTAGTCTTTCACCAATTGAAGAAGACACCGGAATCCAAGTCTGTGGACTTTTATCCCGAATCCTAAGAAGGGATAAGTCAACACCTAACACGCGTTGTCGGGTAGTCTATTCCCGTAAGAAAGACGAAGTCTACGTATTCAATATCATAGCACTAAAAGAGTTAACTCTTTTAGCATAACGTCACATGCGGAACGGACTTAAATAATTCGCATGCTACCTCGACTCAAACGGTAGTCGGTAAAGGCTCATCAAATCCATTGATGGCTAACGGTTTGCTAAAAATCCTATGCATGTGAGGGTTATTAATGCACCAGCTTCATTAGTTAGTCTCGTGACTTGAGCATCCAACAACTTCAGGATAAGATCAATACCTGCAGATGAATTAGCTTTAATAGTTGGTCCTGCAACCTCAACACTTGAGACTACCACGCGTTGCAATAAAAAGTCAAACGCCGGGCGATCTGAAACCCTAAGGTCAATGTCGATCAATGTGTAGCCCTAGGTCAACGCTAGTCAATGCATTGCAATGAAAAGTCAACGTCATGCGATCTGAAACCCTAGGTCAACACTAGTCAACATGTAACCCTAGGTCAACGTCAGTCAACGCGTTGCGATAAAAAAGTCAACGTCAGGTGATCTAAAACCCTAGGTCAACACGGTCAATACGTAACCCTAGGTCAATGCCAGTCAATGCATTATGAAGAAAGTCAACACAAGTCGATATATGGTGATGAAGATGGTTAGTTCAAAGTCAACTCGACGATACGAGCCAAAATCAACTCATCAGTTTTGATTCAAGATTTCGACGACGGCCAGACAATAAACGCAGTATCTGAACAGTTTTTGTTATTCATCAAAATACCGAACAGACTGAAAATCAAAGGAGTTAAGAATCAAATCTATAGGTCCTTTTATACCGACTAAAGGATGGACCGATCATATCCAAAGTATTTCAGACTCATCTATAAAAGAAACAAGACTAAAAACCTTTGGAGGGGGTATCTATAGGCGTCAAAAATTGCCTACAGATCCCCGCACGCGGCTTGAGATAGAGAGAAAATAATGAGCATCCCTATCCGAGTCACAGAAGCTCATTTGACGTTGACAAGCGCATGAAGTGAGTCGACGAACTATGTGAAGCAACAGAACTACAGAACAACAAGGAAACGAACTGATCGGGAGCTCTGCGTCACATACAAAAGATGAAATGCCTTCCATATCCCATCCACTCCACAGATGATTCAATTATGGGAGCTTGTAGATCTTCTCAACGGCTTTCCAATGCATCTTAAATCGCATGATTCCGAGTTCGAACAACGAAGATACGGCGAAAACGGACGGAACGCACAGGACTATGTCCCGGGCCTTGACGAGACACCCAAAGGTGTCTCAGCTTGGCCAAGACACTCTAAGGTGTCTTGGCCAATGTAGAGCGATTTTGGCCATGATTCGATTCAAATCTAAAGAAACTCAAAACATGAAAGTTATATATTTCCTCATTAGCTTTCCATTGCATCTTAGGTTAGGTCATTTGGAGATCATATGAGAAAGATAAATCCAAAATACCAAAAATAGTACAAACTGCCTCAGAATTCCGAGACAGTGTTGGTATCTCGGAGAAGAATGATGATTTTGGCCATGATTTGATACGAATATGAAGAAAATCAAAACATAAAAGTTATAGATCTCTTTGTCAGATTTCCAGTATATCTTGAATCAGGACATTTGAAGATCATATGAGAAAGTTAGGGCTAAAATATCTGAGACACTCACTAGTGTCTCGGCCAAACCGAGACACCCACTGGTGTCTCAGCCAGGCCGAGACACCCAGAGGTGTCTCGGCTAGGCTGAGACACCTACAAGTATCTCGGGCAAGCCGAGACACCCACGGGTGTCCGCAGATCCCAGAATGCTATTTTTGGTTTTTTTGAGCCTTTTTTCGACGTTAACCACCTGGATTTGTTCCAACTGATCTGAACCTATCCAAGAACGTGGTTAAGTAGTTACAATTGAAGATAATAGTGAATCGATCGTTCTTATCCGAAAATAGAGGTCCTGAAGCCTATCATGCGTCACCAAAAGTACACGTTTTGCCAACGCAAAATATTATGCGTCACTAAAAGATGTACTTTTACCAACACATGACGTGTCGCCAAAAGTGTACTTTTGGCGACGCAGTGTATTTGCGTCACCAAATACTTTCCTTGACACACTTTTGGTGACGCGTTAGCAACGCTGCATTTTGTGTCAGGAAAGATTTTTCCGACGTTTTTTAAACTTTTTCCGACGTTTTTTGTTTTGTCGGCAATGTTATATTTTGTTGTAGTGTTTATTTGGTCGACTGATGATCTAGTCAGTCGACTGATAAGCTAGAAATTGCCTGTAATGGTCAGCTCATCAGTCGACTGATGAAACTCGTCAGTCGACTGATAAGCTTTCCAACGGCTAGTTTTTTAGATTTTCAGGTTTCCGTTTTTTTGTCTTTTTCCTTGGTTTTCTCTTGGTTTTTGGGCTTGTTCTACGATCCTATATATACCACATACTCTCTAACTTCTGAGGATAATTAAGAAAATTGTTTAAACAAATTTTGAAAGAGTTTAGTTTGTGTTTAAGCATTATTTTAAGTTTCGTTTCAAAAGAGGAGTTTTTCACAAGGAGGAAGCTTTTGATTTCAACTGGGGAATTCATCCTCATCATCATATCTACAGCTCCTTGTGTTTATAGAGAAGATTTCTAACTCTTTTATCTCTCATATCTACAGCTCCTTGTGTTTATAGAGAAGATTTCTAACTCTTTTATCTAGCTTATTTATTATTTGATTTTCATATTCCTAACTCTTTTATCTAGCTTATTTATTATTTGATTTTCATATTCATATCTTAGCTAGTTTTATTTGAGTTGGAATTTTATTGTTCTCATTTATCACCCACACTTCAATTGAGCTTTTAATATTATTCATTCAATATATTGTTGCATAGTTGTGAGTGTTTTAGTGAGAGTGTGCTTCATTGTGTTCTCATTCATTGTTAGAGAATAAATTATTGTATTTGATCTAAATTTGTGAGTATCACTTTGTAATACACATTTTACACCGAGAGGAGTGTGTGGTTAGGACGTAGTTGATACCAAGAGGAGTGGCGTCGGTAGTAAAGCCTAGTGAGAGGCAGTAAAGCCGAGCACTTGAGGGAGGAGATACGTGAGGACCAACACTTGAGGTTGTAGTTTGTGTATGTACATTGTGAGTGTATTGTAGAGTTTTCAGTGAACTAAAAAACCGAGTGAGTAGAGAAGTTCCGGCTTCCAAACCGAGTGTGTCGTGATAGTAAAGATCTCCTCGATGTGAGGAGTGGAGACTAGGTCAAGGGTTGACCGAACTTCGTGATCATATCTTGTGTTTGAGTTTGCTTTGTGTATAGTTATTTTGTGCTTGTAATTTACATTCTTGCTCATAACTCACTCATATATCTTTTGCAAGAATTAATTAATCAAGAAAGTTTTAAATTGGCATAAAATCAGAATTAGATTAGCATTGACCATATTCACCCCCCTAGGGTTCTTTCCTAGTGGCATTAGGGTCCAACAATTGGTATCAGAGCTTGGTTATTTTTGATTTGATGTTTAATCACCATGAGTTAAAGATCCCTTGTTCTTATTTTTTATGCTAATCTAGTTTTAATTTTATTTGTTTCTTGCTTGCACATATCATGGACATGCACTGTGCACCTAGTCTTGGTTATGCTATTAACATTACTCCTAGAATTAGTAATTTCCCCTATGCACAATAGTGTGTTAGATTTAAGCTTTTTGCTAGATCTAAAAATATTGATATTTGGGAAATTATTGATTATGCCTATATTGTACCCACTATGGAGAAATCCAAATGGAGTAATAATGATAATAGATTATTTGCTATGAACAAGTCTTTGTTAGAATCCTTAATTGATGCATTTGGCTTATCTTTCACTAACAAACTTGATTCTTTTGATAGTGCTTATACGTTGTGGAAATTAATAGAAACACATCAAGGAGACTTAGAGGCAATCCGACAAGCTTTGGAGGATTCCGCTTCAAGTTCAAAACTAAATGCCCAATAATTTTTGGCAAAAAATCCTCAAAATTAACATCATTAATTCATGTGTGGTCAAATGACCAAAGTACACACCAATAACACAATAAGTTTTACGATTTTTCACTTAAGCCCCCGCAATTTTTAGTAAAAAACCCAAAATAACGGTCATTTATAATTTTTAGATCTTTTAGAGGTTTGTTTGTATTTATTGGAATTTTCAAGAGGTTGATTGTAATTTTTAGATTTTAGTAGATCTTTTAGAGGTTTGTTTGTATTTATTGGAATTTTCAAGAGGTTGATTGTAATTTTTAGATTTTAGAAGTGTTTGTGTCTAATGTTTGATTTTTTTTGGAATTTTCAAGAGGTTGATTGTAATTTTTAGATTTTAGAAGTGTTTGTGTCTAATGTTTGATTTTTTTTGGAGGGTTCTTTTTATTTTTTTATAATTTTTTAGGTTTTTGTAATATTTTCAGGGTTTCTTTGTAGTTTTCTAACTTAAGGGGTCAATTTATTACTTTTAGGATGTTTAGGGGGCTGGTTGTAATTTAACATTTCTAGGATTTCATTTGTAATATTTTACTTTTTACGAGATTTTTTGTAATTTTCATATTTTTTGCATGTTTGTTTGATTTTTTAAGTGTTGTTTATAATTTGTCATATTGGAGTTCTCTCTTATTGCGACATAATTTAGATGTCATGCATATTGAGAAGAATACTTGTGATAGTCTGCTGGGAACAATCACGAACATTAAAGGAAAGACAAAGGATAATATCAAAGCCCGTCTTGATTTACAAGCAATGAGTTTAAAACCAGAGTTACATCCAATCCAGAGAGGAGATAAACCTATGATGCCAGCAGCTTGTTATACTTTATCCCAAGAAGAGCAAAACAAATTTTGTCGATTTCTGAAGGAGTTAAAAGTTCCAGATGGATTTTCATCCAATATTTCTCAATGTGTAAACCTTAAAGAGCGTAAAATTTTGGGGTTAAAGAGTCATGATTGTCACATTCTTTTGCAGCCCTTGATTCCTGTATCGATTCGTGGCCTTCTTCCTGCAAAAGTGTGTGAACCAATTATTGAACTTTTTATATTCTTCACTATTTTACGTGCTAAGACATTACGGGTGGAAAATATCCCGTCACTGATGGTAACGACGGGAAAATATCTCCATCACTAATGGTAACAACAGTGATAATTACCGTCGTAAATATTAATAACGGTAATATGTTCCGTCGTTATAGACTCTATAACGACGGGTAGTATATCCCTTCATGACCCTTTAGCGAAGAGGGCTTCAACGACGGGTGATGAATGGATTTTTTTCCCGTCGTTAGCATACAATAACGAAGGTTTTCAGCTCTTTAACGAAGGGAAATTCCTTCGTTAAAGATGTAATTTCTTGTAGTGTTAGAGTTTTAAAGATATTTAATATTTAGTTCCAAATAGTAAAATTATTGGAGGCAAAGTGAGATTTACCTTTATGTTAATTTTGAGGGTTTCACGAAATTGCAAAAAAAAACCCTTAAAAATCTAAAAATGTGAAGAAGACTCTTATCATTCTAAAATTATAAATAATACATAAAAACTTTATAAGTTATAAACAACCTATGCGAAATCTAAAAAGTACAAATAACCTCCTTTAAAATTTAAAAATTAAAAAAACAAACCCCTAAAACTTCAAATTTTCAAAAAAACACATGAAAATATGAAATAACAAAAAATCCAATAAAAATTAAATATGACAAATAGCATCCTAAAAAAATTTAAATTGTATACAACCCTTTAAAAATCTAAAAAATCATAAACAAACCCTTTAAATTAGAAAATTACAAAGAAACATAAAGAAAATTACTAAAAACCCAAAATTATAAAAAGTACAAACAAACCCAAAAAAATCTATAATTAGAAACAAATCTCCTAAACATCTAAAAATTATAATCAACCTCTTGAAAATTTCAATAAGTATGAAAAATCTCTAAAAAAATCTAAAAATGTAAACATCCGGTGTTTGGGGTTTTTTTCCAAAAAATATTTTAGGTTAAGTGAAAAAATATAAACTTATAAGGTTATTATGGTAACAATGTTAGCTTTCAGGGCGTAGAGTGAGAAGAGTTCATAGTGATTTATTAAATTTTCAAACTTGAGGGGGATTATTTATATTAAGCTCAAATCTAAGGGAGTTTCTCAAGTTAAAATAGTTGAGGGGGTTTTGTAGAGAATCTCTATATTTGAGGGTAGTTAAGTGAGGAAAGTTCAAGGGATTATTTCAAAGTTTCATAGTTGAGGGGGTTTATCTATAATATGCTTAAAGTTGAGGGGGTTTCCTCATCTTAAAATAGTTGAGGGGGTTTTTTATAAAATTAATTCATTATTTTTTAGATATAATATTATAAAATCTCATTATGTAGTAATTATAAGAAACCCCCTTTAACTCTTAGATCTTATAAAAAAACCCATCAACTTTGAGATTTTATTAGAAAATTCCCCTAAAATTATCTCTTTTGGAGTGATTTCCTATTAAAAGACTCCAAGTTAAAGGGGTTTTCTGATATCCCCTAAAACATAGTAGAATTTTTTATATTTTTAAATTTATGCGTGATTATATGATTATTATCCGAAGTTAACGGGTTTTTTTGTTGATATTTAGCGTTTAAAATATTTTACTTTATTCGTATAGTTATCTGCACTAAACATGAGATATATCGTTTGCTTAGTAATTTACTATATCAAATAGGAAAAATACAATATTTTACTATAAGCAACCAACTCAGTAGAAAATTAATTTTTTATGATTGAAAAAAGTAGTTTGAAAAGTGAAAACTTAGATATTTAAGCTTTTGAAATGTTCAATATGTATGTTAAGCCAAAGAAATCATGCATCTAAAATTATTCAAATAAGGGCTTTTAATTTAAAACTAAATTCTAACTTAATGCATTTCATTTTAAATATTTTATATTTCTAATGTTATACTTTATAGACATACGCGAAAAGTGGTATAAATTAGTTTTAGCCACATTTAAGTTTTTCTGATATTTTGATCATCAGATGTTTAATATATATTATTTTAAAATATTTATGGTCATTACCAATTGTGAGCCTTTGAAATGTTTAAATGGTATGTTAATGAAAAATAACTATGTAAGTAAAACTACTCAAATACGTGTTGTTTAAGTTTTTTGATATTTTATTATGAGATATTCAATATATATCATTTCAAAAGATTTATGGTCTTCACCACTTGCAATTATTTCGACAGACTTGAATTAGAATAACTAGATCCTATCAAAGTAACACTAGCCACTACGTACTAAGAAATAGAGATGAATCCTGATAAAAGTTATAACTGAGGAAGTTAAGCTTAAAAAGTTCTGAATTACAAGAGTAATTGTATGAATGGAAAAGGATCTTCAAATAAATAGGAATTTCATGCTCATTAAAAAAATAAACATAATTTAAAGAAAAGAGCAAATATCTAATTTTGTGAAATTGTCAATGTTAGCTATAAAGCAATTTTATGTCTTAAAAAATAACAATTCATTCTACCAAGAAAAACATACATACTAGCATAAAAATATATTAATTAGTCATTTCATGGTTTGTTTTGACAATCCAGAATATAAACATATAAAATATAATAATAGGGGTTTTTGTCTTTTACCCTAAAGTTTTACTCTAACTTATTTTTAAACCCATGTACTTATAAAATGCCTCTTAAACCCAAAAATACAAATATCGCTTATTTTTAAACCCAAGTCTTTATAATACATATAAATATACATTATATACACATTAAAAACTCAATATCCCCATATTAACATCCTCTTCATTCTCTCTTCTACTCTCTGCCCCTCTTCCAAACAGCTTTTCACCATCCCCATTATTCACTGGTCTCCTCCTCTACTCCCCAACTTACCCCTTAAATCCCTTTCCTCCTCCTAATTGAGCTCTACATTCTTCCTCCTACCACTCCTCCACTTCCTCCATAAAAGACTTCACAATGAAGCTCGCATGTGACATCAAGTCTACCAGCTTTCCCTCCACTCTTTGGCTAATAAGCTCAAACATTCCAAGCTTGTTCTTGTTGGAAATTGTGGTTAAATCTGGAATTAAACTGAGAAAACAGATATGCTGTAATTTTTAATTTTTTAGTCAATTGTTGTGCGTTTGAGAAACGCTGTGCTTAAAGCAATATTTGGCCTACTCCGGTGCAAGGATCCCAAGGCCAAACTGTACTATACTCTGGTGTGCACCAACCCAGTACTATCAAGATCTCCTCGATCTCAGAACATTTCGGTTCAAAACCTTTCAGTTTAAGGGCAAGTTCCTACGGGCATAGTTTCTACAGCAGCAGAACTACAACAGCAAAAACGTCGATCCAACGTTCGTTTTCCAAGCTCGCGTGTGTATACCGACATTCGTATTCCACGCTCGTGAGTGTCTATCTCAAGAGCTACCCAATAGTGCTATTTATAGGCCTCTAAGGCTAGCTCAAGAGTAACTATGCAATTAATGTGACTCTTACAATTCTCAATGGCAAATAAGATTGTAACATCAATGTATTAAATTGCTCTAAATGCTGTTATAAATGCTGCATGCAGTAACTCCTGAATACGAGGCAACCAATGGACGCGATGCTACGTAACGAGAGGGTCACGTCTCAGCAAATCAGACGAACCTCATTTGACAAACGAAGTTTGACAAACGAACCTCGTTTGACAGACGAACCTCGTTTGACAAACGAAGTTTGACAAACGAACCTCGTTTGACAGACGAGCCTCGTCGAACGAGCAAACATTGTCAAACAAGCGAACCTCGTATGACAGATGAACCTCGTCGAACAAGCGAACACTGTCAAACAGGCGAATCTCGTATGACAGACGAACCTCATCGAATGAGAGAACATTGTCAAATAGGCGAACCTCGTATGGCAGACGAACATCATCGAACGAGCGAACACTGTCAAACAAGCGAACCTCATTTGACGAGCGAACCTCGTCTGATTCAACCTCGTCTGACTTTAAGAATGCTAGGGTCACACCCTCGTGCGAATACGTAGCTCGTACGCATGTTGCGAAGTAGCCTACGAGGCAACCTTCGTGGTGACCATAGTGGTAGCCAATGTGGCACCAAACAGCGCCACCTCGCCCTAATGCCTCCGTGCGAAATGCATCTAACAAAGCACCACTTAGTGTCTCAGCTCGATTAGCCCCGATCCCCATCCCATTGGCCCACGGCCCACGACCCACTAGAACTTGTGATGGATTAATTCAAATAAAATACTTCTCGGCTTGCCGTTGGTAAGCCTCGAACAAGGGACATTTTTAAACACCAAAACATAAACTTTCCACTATGCTACAAAGCATTTATGAAAAGTACTTATAGTTAATATATATATAGTTTGAAAAATCATTTTGGAAAGCGGTTTTGACCAAAAAATCCAACAGTTCTTGACTGCTGACTGCTCCAACCAACTCTCTCCCATCCTCTATCTTGACTTCAACCGCTCAATGAGGTCCTCGCTTAAAGATCAGCTCCACCACATTGCCTACAGTCACAAGATTACTTTATGTTGGATAGATTTAGACTTTGTATTTAAGGCTTGGAATGTAAAAAAATATATGGACAAAGTTTTTTGTATATTGTGTGTTTGATAAAATGCTTCAAAAATATTTTTAGTTGATTTGTAATATCTAACAGGATTATGTGTATTAAATAGAATTTATTTGATGATTACATGTTTCACTAAATGCTTTAAAAAGTTTTTTGGTCGATTTGTATCTTTTGAAAAGATTATATATAGCAAGTCGTCAATCGTCGGTGGAGTTTATGAATGATATAAAACTCATAACGAGTTATATGTTGTTTTGAAAGGGCTATAACTCTTTATGATATTGTAGCTCTTATGATATATTTTAGCTCATTGTTTGAAAAGTATAGATCTTTAATGAAAAACATAGCTCTTTATGGACAAACTATAGCTTTTTTATGAGAAATATATAGCTGTTTATGTGAAAAATAAAGAGCTATACTTTTGCAAAAACTGGAAAATTGAGAGTGCATCTCTTGTTGACATGAATAATTAATCAAACAACATATTGTATACATTATTACGCATTTACATTGCTTAAAAAAAATTAATTTGATTTATTCCACTAAGTTTCGGAATCTCCAGAAACCATAAAGAGCTATACTTTATTAGTAAAAAGCTATACTATAATCATAAAGAGCTATATTTTGGTATAGATAGCTATACTTTCATGATAAGGTGCCACACTTTACTATAAAGAGTTATACTTTTTTTAAAAACTGGAGAATTGTGAGTGGACCTCTCATCAACATGAATAATTAATCAAACAACATATTGTATATATACATCATCACATGTTTTCATTCCTCACAAAAAAACTGATTTAATTTATTCTACTAAGCTTTATAATTTTTAAAGACCATGAAGAGCTATATTTTATTAGTAAAGAGCTCTACTATGGTCGTGAAAAGCTATACTTTCATGATAATGTGTTGCACTTTAGTATAAAGAGCTATATTTTTCCAAAAACTAGAAAACTGAGAGTGGACCTCTCGTCGACATGAATAATTCTTCAAACAACACATTGTATACATCATCACATATTTACATTGCTCAAGAAAAAACTTATTTGATTTATCACTAAGTTTCAGAATTTTCAGAAACCATAAAGAGCTTTATTTTATCAGTAAAGAGCTATACTTTGATCATAAAGAGCTATACTTTGACATAAAGAGCTATACTTTCATGATAAGATGTCACACTTTACTATAAAGAGCTATACTTTTCAAACTGCAAAATTAAGAGTGGACCTCTCATTGACATGAATAATTGATCAAACAAAACATTGTATACATTATCACACGTTTACATTGCTAAAAAAACTGATTTGATTTATTCCACTAAGTTTCAGAATCTCCAGAGACCATAAAGAGCTATACTTTATCAGTAAAGAGCTCTACTATGGACATAAAGATCTATACTTTAGCATAAAGAGCTATACTTTCATGATAATGTGCCACACTTTACTATAAAGAACTATATTTTTCCAAAAACTAAAAAATTAAGAGTGGACCTCTTGTCGACATAAATAATTGATCAAACAACACATTGTCTAGGTCATCACACATTTACATTGCTTAAGAAAAAACTTATTTGATTTACCACTAAGTTTTAGAATTTCCAGAGACCATAAAGAGCTATATTTTATCGACAAAGTGCTATACTATGGTCGTAAAGAGCTATACTTTGGCATAAAGAGCTATACTTTCATGATAAGGTGCTACACTTTACTATAATGAGCTATACTTTTCCAAAAACAGATTTGATTTACCACCAAGTTTTAGAATTTTTATAGACCATAATAAGAGCTATACTTTATCTGTAAAGAGCTATATTGTGGTCGTAAAGAGCTATACTTTAACATAAATAACTATACTTTCATAATAAAGTGTTACACTTTACTATGAAGAGATATATTTTTCTAAAAACTAGAAATTGATAATGGACCTCTCGTGGACATGAATAATTGATCAAACAACACATTGTCTAGGTCACCACACGTTTACATTGCTCAAGAAAAGACTGATTTGATTTACCACTAAGTTTTAGAATTTTCGGAGACCATAAAGAGCTATATTTTATTAGTAATAAACTATACTATGGTCGTAAAGAGCTATGCTTTGGCATAAAGAGCTATACTTTCGTGATAAGGTGCTAAGCTATACTATAAAGAGCTATATTTTTCTAAAAACTGGAAAATTGAGAGTGGACCCCTTGTCGACATGAATAATTGATCAAACAACACATTGTATACATTATTACACGTTTACATTGCACCGAAAAATCTGATTTGATTTATTCCACTAAGTTTTAGAATTTCTAGAAACCATAAAGAGATATACTTTATCAGTAAAGAGTTATATTATGGTCATAAAGAGTGATATTTTGGCGAAGAAGCGGTCGAAGATGGTAGTTCGTCGGAGCATTTGGGGCTCAGTGGGGAGAAAAGATGCCACCATCTCCAAGTCTCTAGCTTGAATAGCTCTGAAGAATTCGTGCTCATCACTTTGATTAAGCGCATGTTAGAGAGTGCCCTATTCCTACACACACCCCTTCCGCCTCCGCTGCCGGAGCTCTGCCTTGACACACGATAAGGGCGAAGGGTATTTTGCACCGGGAGAGAGTATGGGGCGTGGGGGAGATGAGAGAGTCTGAAAGAATTCATGCACAAAGGAAAGGGAGGAGCAAAGAGAAAATAAATTCCAGCTACCACCCATTTTAATTATAGTTCATAGGCAGCACCTAACAGAGATCCTTTGCCTCGTAGAAAAGCAAAACCCACATAAATAAGATTTGGTGACAAGAACAAGAAAACATTAGCATTTCGTCAATATTTTTCTCCCATTACTCAACTTGCTACAGCCCTTTCGAGGACAGAATTTTCACGTTTCCTCTCCACTCCGACACTTGCCACTAGATTTTGATTTTGTGAAATGAATGAACGAAAAAAGAGAGATAGGTTTATTTGGGGAAGAAGGTTAATTTTGAAATTTTGTATTTATTGGGGAAATACAGTATAAGGATTGAGGGTATTGTACAGATTGGGTTTATAAATAAGTGATTTGGGTTATACTGGGTTTATAAGTGTTCTTGAAAGTTGGTGTTTTAAATAAGTTTGGGTAAAACTATGAGTTAAAAGACAAAAACCTCATAATAATATTACCTTGGAAAAATTCTTATAGTTAAGATCCATGGTTATTGGTATATCATCTTTCCTTAGGAACCTATTAGCCTCATGGGATATAACATTAAAGTGGAATTTAATTATTAAAATTGTAAAGGGTATAAAATACTGTGAATTCGTGCAAATTATAAGATGAAAACATAGGATTGCGATGAAAATGAAATTATTTGCATAAAAATTATTATTTTTAATAAAAGGATCTAGACCTTCATGTACTATTTATTGTAAGTTGTACTTAATGTGAATTGACCAAGTAATTTTGACTTTGGTTATGGTAATTTTAATACTTTCGATTAACTATATAGTATATAGACAATAAATTATTTTACTTTTTCACGTGAAATTAAAAGAAATATTTCACAAATGAGTTAAGTAAGAAAATAGAACCAAAAAAGATAATGATATTTAACCACGTGCATATACCCATAAAAATTATTTCAAAGATAAAGCACAAAAGACAATGTACAAGCAATCAAATAGCAAAACAAACCTTACAATCAACATCTAATAGAGACTCGGTCCAACTCACATAGCATTCCCCAACCCTTCCATAGGGAATGGATCTTCCACCTAGACGATAGGTTGAGACTTGTTCAGTTTCGTATCAAACCCTTCCAAATTAACAATAATCTCCTAGCTGCAGCTCTACTCCAAAAGATCCAATTTCACTACATTTACATTCTTTCCACAAAAGGAACTCTGGCTACTAAAATCAATCAGTGAATGGATAAGTAAAGGTAGCTACAATAAGAATTAAGAATACTTAGAACAACAAGCGTCCTATCCTCGTTTTTGAACAAATTTTCAGGAAAGATTTCTGATTGAAAAATACTAGGTTAATGAAATAAGATATCCAGAGACATATTCTTTTTATCTACCAAAATCCATGAATAATGATGTGCTGGCCTCTTTCCAGAATCCGCTCGAGTACAAACATATTTCCAAGGCGTAAGGAAGTTGTCTCCATCCATTCGGATTCGGTTGTGTGGGGTTCATTTTGTGAAAAGGGCATAGAGTGGGATTTAGTCTCACATCGGATAGAGAGTAAAATGGATAGATGGTTAAATATGCTTAGACTCGTGACCTAAATTTAGTCTCACATCGGATAGAGAGTAAATTAAATATGCTTAGACTCATGACCCAAATTTAGTCTCACATCGGATAGAGAGGAAAATGGATAGATGGTTAAATATGCTTAGACTCATGACCCAAATGAGATTAACCTTTAATATTTATGCACGTTACCCGTTTGCGGGTTTTGTTTGGATTTTGGGACAATAATGTGTAACGTTAAAACCAACAAGATTTTACACATTGAAATATCTAAAAATTTTAAATTTATTTATGATAATCATAAACTTTTTACAATCTTGTTATAATAAATAAAAAACATTTAAATAAACAATTAAGATAATTGACTACCTACGTAATGGTAGATTCATCAGGCCCATCCAAGTTAATGCTCCAGAGTCCCAAAGCCGCAATCTAAAAGCCTCAAAGATTTCACAGCTTAAAATTCCGCCTTGAAAAATGTTCACAGCTTCGATCCCGCTTTCTGCAACTCTGGCTTCTATCTCAAGGAATTCTTTACACATCCATCCCTCAACAAAACCATGACACCACAATCAACGCCTCATTCTGTTCTTGAAGAAACTCTCCAATCCTCATCTTCAACCCTGAGCCAAAATCCCTGACCCCCGTTGTAAGGATCACGAAACAAACTAATCCCCAACCCAAAATTCCTAAAAGTCTCCCTCAATCTCTTCACCCAGGCGAAAACCCACCTCCCCTTCCCCTCCAATTTCACTCACAAAGATGCCCAAAACCTCACATTGTCCATTAATCCATCCAGCAGCGGTTGAGGGGGTTTACGGGGTTTAGAAGGGATTGCATTTATTTTAATGAGGCTTATGGATCTTTGGGGAATGCTACTTTGGGGTGAGATTGGTTTTCCTTCATCTTTGATTAGTGCGTCTTGATGTATGAATTATTTTTAGCCGAGGAACATTTCTACGTTGAAATGCCTTTCTTGCATGCTTATTGATACGTGAAGCTTTCAATGTTCATGCTTCTTTTTAGTAATATTAATTTAGGAAAGATAGCACAATAGAATTTGATCTTATGAATGTGAAGGGTACAGCCACAACAACTGCGAAAGTTGCGATTTCTTATTACTTTTTAAGTGGCTCTTTGAGCTTAGTGCCGTTTCTATTAACTTCCATTTGTGTACGGTTTCACTTCTACAACCTCTCTTGTCTGCTTCATGTTACTTTTTTCACCAAGCTGACATTTATGTGTCTACTATTGTGTGTGTGCTGGTGTGAGTGTGAATTCACAGGATTGTTGATATTGGCGTGCATTTGTGTGTCTTTTTGTGCGTGCACAATATGTATATGTATCATGTATGCATGTGCATGTGTGTGCATTTGAGTGTGTATAAATATGCATATGTGCACACGCACATGCATGTGTGCATGTTAGTACTTCTATTTGTGCAGGAGTACGTTCACAAACAAACTATTTGTATTAGTAATCTTAAACTCTCAAATCAACTGAAAAATACCAAATACAATCAAAAGTATTATTCATGAGTTAATCCACTAAAAGACCGTAAACTTTTAGATAGAGTCATTAAAAATCACGAACTTCACGTTATTATTATATAACTAGCATGGACTTTCAAATGTTATCATAATGGATTTTTACAAATATATCCCCTACCCAAATCTATCTTATTTGCACATTTGCGCCTCCTTAAATGTAATTATTTGCAACTTTGTCCCCACAATCCATAACATTAGATTTCAACAGTCATTAAATACATATTATGATTTAAATATAAAGTTCAAGAAGATAGATACCAATATCTTCATTTTCCCTTTTATTGGAAATTTAGACCATCACAATGACATTTATTCATTCTTTTTCCTTAATTTCCCACTAGACATCGAGAAATTTGTCCTGCTATTATTTTTTTTATATACCCTATCATACTTAATGATTTATATATTTGTGCATTGTGGTATGAAAATATCAGGATATGTGGTAATGGAAAAGAAGAAAAAGCATGAAAAAATGATAAATTTTCCCACACCCTTATAATAAGATGTTTAGATAACATTTAGTCGTAATTTTTCATATATTGTTGTATCTGGGAAGTTAAAGAAAGAACTCAAAGCTCATTCTTCTTTCCGTTGTTCGGTTTTTGTTGACTTTTTAAGAGTGTAAAATTTGTAACTCACTTGTTAAATACATTATCATATTGTGTTGGATAGTATTTCTTTGTCTTTAAACATTGCATCATTAATCTTTAGCCAAATCAATTAAGCAATTGTAGTGAGTGTTATATATGATATGGTTCTAGATCTTCTTAAATTTCATCAACATTCTAGAAAATATCCTGACAAATGTCTTTTGAATGTAGCATTTCAAGCTCAGAGTCATCAACTAGCCTCAATCTTGGTGATTCTGAGAACTGGAGGAACTGTTTCTTCAAGAATAGATTGAGGTTGTTAATCGTGGATGATGGTTCTGTTGGGCAGTGAATGCGTAGAAAAATCCTTGAGAAGCTTGCAGTAGAAACACAAGTTACAGAGAATGGGATGGAGCTGTGAACTTGCCCTCATGGACAAGCTCATGCTTATAATGGATGTTATCGAGGTATGTAGCAACATTCTCTTATCCTTTAATGAACTCAGAGTTTGTGTTCAGTTTTGATATTTAAATATTGTTCAGAAAGTCGTGGTTATTCTAAAAAATATGTTTACTGCATAAATTAGTTGTCTCGTTGGAGATTATTGTTCAAAATTGTTGACATATTAGTATTATTAGGGACTTATTTGTAAGTTTTGTAGGGGCCTATATAAAGCCCAAGAGATCTCATAATGAATGAGGGTTTCATATTCTTTATGGTATCAGAGCCCCACAAAAAACCCTAGCCGCCTCCACCCTTTACCACCCCGGCTGCACCCCTCTCTCTCGGCCACCTCCCCACCCTCGGAAAACTCTCCAGAGCCGCCCTCCTCCGCTGCGCCAAAAACCCCTAGCCGCCTCCACCCTTTACCACCCCGGCTGCACCCCTCTCTCTCGGCCACCTCCCCACCCTCGGAAAACTCTCCAGAGCCGCCCTCCTCCGGAAGCAGGAGTAGGATCTAAAATGAGTGCTGAAAATGAGTTAATGCTCCATCACCAGCGTTTGGGACACTCATCCTTTAGTGTTTTAGGTAGATTGTATCCTTCTTTATTTGAGAAAGCAAATAAACAGAAACTTGTGTGTGATGCATGTGAGTTGGGAAAGCTTACTAGAAGCTCTTATGTTAGTTCTGGTCATAGAAGTTCTCATGCATTTGACCTGGTACATTCAGATGTTTGGGGGCCTTGTTCCACAAGTTCTATGAATGGATACAAATATTTTGTTACATTTATTGATTGCTTCTCTCGTGTTACTTGGTTATACCTGATGAAGAATAAGAGTGATGTGTTTGGGTGCTTCCAAAATTTTCATAAGACTGTTCAGACTCAATACGGAGCAGTGGTGAAAGTATTGAGGTCAGATAATGGGACAGAGTATACCAACAGAGCCCTTGAAGAATATTTGTCAGCTCAAGGAATACATCACCAGACAACCTGTCCATACACTCCAGCACAGAATGGGGTAGCGGAAAGGAAGAACAGACATCTTTTAGAGGTTGCTAGAAGCATGATGATCTCTATGAATGTCCCAGAGACATTATGGGGACAAGCAGTATTGACCGCAGCAGCGTTGATCAACAGAATGCCCTCGAGAGTGCTGGATTGGAAGTCTCCGTGTGAGATATTGAAAGGAGATAATGGTGGGATCCTTCCACTCAAAGTGTTTGGCTGTGTGTGTTTTGTGAAGGACAACAGGC
Organism: Asparagus officinalis; assembly: GCF_001876935.1. NCBI lineage: Eukaryota > Viridiplantae > Streptophyta > Magnoliopsida > Asparagales > Asparagaceae > Asparagus > Asparagus officinalis. The sequence continues at coordinate 75,332,343 of NC_033795.1, read as the reverse complement.
CGTCTGTCGGGAAGCTTGCCCCTAGAGCTGTGAAGTGTATCTTTGTGGGATATTCTGCTACTCAGAAGGGATATGTTTGCTGGAGCCCGGTGGAAAAAAGGTTGTTTGTGAGCATGGATGTGCACTTTCGAGAACTCGAGCCATATTACACTCAGAAGGTAACTTCATCTGCTGGTAACTCGTCCAATACTAGAAGTATGGGGCGAGAGGAGGAGAATGGTGAGAGACCGGAGAACAATGTGGAGAAATCCATTTCTGTATCGATTCCTTGGGAGGGCGAATTGGTTGAGGAGGAGTTGGTTGAGGAGGAGCCGGAGAATCACGAAGAAAAGGAACAAGAGACAAGAGGTGTTAGGCCCACTGTTCAGGGGGAGCTACTAACCTATAGTAGGAAGGGCAAACAAATTGGAGAAACAGTACCTACAGTGCCACTAGTGCTGCCAAGTCTCTTGCCAAAGCCCACCCCGACTCCTGAAATACCTACACCACCACCAATTTCATCCCAAGGTGATAACATTCCTACTGATAACATTCCTCTCCCTACTCCTCCCACACCAATATCAGTACGGAGGACTACTCGCAGTAATGCGGGACATCCTCCCGATAGATATGGTTGGGATCTTGCCCAGTATGTATCATATTCTAGTATCCACCCTGCATATGGAGCATTCATTGCATCATTGGACTCTGTTACTGTACCTAACAATTGGCAGGTTGCTAAGAAGGACCCAAAATGGAAAGCGGCTATGCACGAGGAGTTAGGGGCTCTTGAGAAGAACCGCACTTGGGAGCTAGTAAAACTACCAGAAGGGAAGAGAGCAGTTGGATGCAAGTGGGTCTTCACTGTGAAGCAGAATCCAGATGGACAAGTTGAGCGCTACAAGGCTCGCCTGGTGGCAAAAGGGTATAGTCAGACATATGGCATCGATTATGATGAGACTTTTGCACCGGTGGCGAAGATGAGCACTGTTCGGACCTTAATCTCTCTGGCAGTAAATGGTGGATGGAAGCTACACCAACTAGATGTGAAGAATGCATTTCTTCATGGAGATCTAGTGGAGGAGGTATACATGGAGATACCACCAGGATTTGGTACAGATCAGACAGTGGGAAAGGTCTGCAGATTGAAGAAGTCTCTCTATGGTCTGAAGCAATCTCCCCGTGCTTGGTTCGACAGATTCAGAAGGGCTATGATTGGTATGGGATACCAACAGATCAACGCCGACCATACAGTGTTCTTTCGACGGAGTGGAGGCCACATTACTATGCTTGCGGTATATGTGGATGATATGATTATTACAGGGGATGATGAGAAGGAGATTGCCCAACTCAAAGTGAGACTGGGTAAGGAATTTGAGGTGAAAGATCTTGGCTTGCTTAGATACTTTCTTGGAATAGAGATAGCTCGAGGAGCGGAAGGGATCATCCTATCCCAGAGAAAGTATGCACTGGATCTTCTCAAAGAGACAGGAATGTTAGGGTGCAAACCTGCAACTACACCGATCGACCAGAGGTTCAAGCTAGGTGCTGAGGCTGGAGAACCAGTTGATCGTGACAGATATCAGAGGTTGGTGGGAAGGCTGATCTATTTGAGTCACACACGTCCTGATATCTCCTTTGCAGTAAGCGTGGTGAGTCGCTACATGCACGATCCGAGGAAGGGTCATATGGACGCTGTGTACCAGATTCTGAGATATTTAAAGAGTGCCCCCGGAAAGGGGCTGATATTCAGAAAGAATGGACATGTGAACATCGAGGGTTATTGCGACTCTGACTGGGCTAGCTGTGCTGATGACAGGAGGTCCACCTCAGGATACTGCATCTTTATAGGAGGTAACTTAGTCTCGTGGAAGAGCAAGAAGCAGTCAGTGGTGGCGAGATCGACAGCTGAGGCAGAGTATAGAGCTATGGCCTTAGGAGTTGCTGAGTTGCTATGGTTGAAGAGTATGCTGGTGGAGCTGAAGCTGGATCAAGGAGCTAAGATGAAGTTATGGTGTGACAACAAATCAGCTATCAGTATTGCCAACAACCTAGTGCAGCATGATAGAACCAAACACATCGAGATCGATAGGTTCTTCATCAAAGAGAAGTTGGATAGTGGACTACTGGAGCTAAGTCATGTTTCGACTAAGGACCAGACAGCAGATTGTCTGACTAAAGGACTCAGCTCAGTAGATATGATTAGAGGATGTGACAAGATGGGCTTAATAGATATCTTTCGCCCATCTTGAGGAGGAGTGTTGACATATTAGTATTATTAGGGACTTATTTGTAAGTTTTGTAGGGGCCTATATAAAGCCCAAGAGATCTCATAATGAATGAGGGTTTCATATTCTTTAATTTACTCATCGATATTCATTCTTAGCTAGGTGATGGTGGAAACTTATTACAGTTGAAGATACCGCATGGAATCTCCTTTTTTATATTCTTTTACCAGTGAAGAGATATTGTCATCAGAAGCTTATATACATTAGACATCAATTGGAAGGAAAGGTGAATGATAACCCTGCTCTAGAATTTTAATGTTAAATGCCAAGTTTGTCTTGAAGAATTACTCATCATTTCCAGAAGAGACTTTTAAATGTATAACAAGATGATAATCATGAGAGAGCCACTTCTTTCTATAACTTCTATAGAATTTCAAGTTCACTTGTTTCTCCTTTCATTTCAGTACCTAAGACCATCATTGTGTCTCATCAGCCACAAGCTAATCCTTTGTGAATCCTTTCGCTCTACTCTCTAGTGTATGGCTGTCTTTTAAGAAGTCTAGTTATCGTCCTTGATGAAGTGAAACCGATCTTGTACTTGCCTTGTATTTGAATTGACAAACTGAATATAAGACACAAAATATCAAATTCATTAGAATTCAGTGTTTAACAAAATGAAAAGTATGAAAATGATAATGTTGATGTGATAGTTTAAATAATTAGACTCTCCAACAAGACAAGTTACCATCTAATACATACATTTTGTTCTTGAATACTTTAAGGATTTGTAAAGTTTCTACTTATGGCCTTTAACATAAATGCATGAATACTACATTCTAGAATCTCTATGCATAGCTATAGACTTCGATACCTATTAAAACCAAGGAAGAATATGAAGTATGAATATAGACCCATGCTAAATATCTCTCTAGATGTAGGAAAACATCTTTCCGGGTTAATAGTATGCTAGATAAATATTTAATAGCTCAAGTGTGTCACCTGTATTCTGTACTTATGGTATCTTTGAGCAGATAAATGAATATTTGAAAACCAGTGTATTTTCATCCGAAAAGTAATGTGAAATTGAATAAATTTGCAAGCTAAAAGCTTTGTTGCAAGTTCCTTGAGATGAGTACCAATGAATCTTATAATTGTATAATAATATACAAAAAACATGCTAGTAAAAATTGTGTAATATATCTTGCTTAAAAAGTGTAAAATGCATAAAAACATAACTGGATTTGATATGTCTGCTTAAAGCTTAATTCTAATATTAGATATAGTTATAATCTTCTAGAAGCCAAAACAGACTATAGAAGTACACTTTAACTGATATTTACTGAATTATAATATTGAGAAAAATATTATATATAAATATAAAGCAAAACAGAAGGAAAAGAATAGTCCATCAAGAAAAGAGAATATGGAAAATAAGTTCATACAAAAGTGGAAAACACTTTTGTGTCTTAATGTACTAAAATTTTGACTTTCAGTCTTTTACATAGGCTTTCCAAATTTAAGTAATATGTTAATTTATCCTTCAGATCTGCAAGTTATCCATTATTTATCCTTCACAAAAAATAAGTCTATAACTCGATATTGAACCTAGCTAATAATCAAGGTTACAGAAAGCGCTTGGTGGCCTAGGCGGAAGCCTTGGCGGGGCCTAGACGTTTTCCTATTTTTTTAGTTTTTAATTATAATTACTGATAGCAAATGTCAATGTTATAGAAAGCTTAGGCACTGGACAGACACCTTGGTGGATTTCTTAAGCAGTGGTGGAGGGTGTTTTGTTCCAAGGTCGAAAAAGGTAGAGGTGTTCATAGTTGGCGTTTGGAGAAGGTTGGATGATGTGGAGGCTATAGAAGGAAATCACGACCAATGCCTAAAAGGTGTAGTCCATATAGATAGACCATGCTCCCCTAGGCGCTCCCAAAATTTGTGTGGGCAGCCTACATACTGCCTAAGTAACTAGGCGCTAGGTAGGCGGCTAAGGTACCATCTAGACCTAGGCATACGCCTAGACATGCTAGGTGGAGGCCTTTTTAAACATTGCTAATAATCCAATATGCCTCTTTACGACTATGCCAGATGTTAGTAGCGAAAGTGGAGAATTAATTGTTGAAAAGGAGAAATTATTTGCATGTGGCTCAACTTAGCTTAAGTTGTTTTGCTCACCTCTACGCGTAGGTCTCCTCTGGTTGCATGTATTCTTGTATAACCAAATTCTGTAATCCTTGCTAAGCTCCAACTTTCAGCCTACATTATATAAATTAAACAACAAACATTTTAAGAAACATAAAGTGAAGTCAAAATTTTGAAGTGGATAGAATTTTTTTTGAAATTGTGCTAATTTTAGAGACTTGATAACATATAGAAGATCAATGAGGATTACGAGAGGAGGTTACTTACATTACTTGGGAAATTGTCCAGGCTGAAACCTGCCATTCCTATAATGGCGTGAACTGGAGCAGTATAGTTGTTATTATCATAAGTATCCACACCATTTTTATCCTTACTTGGCATTCCTTTGCATTCATTTTGATAAACTGCACATGTCCTCTCATAGTTATGCACATGGCCGAAGAGAGCCAAATCCACCTAATCACAAGCCAAACTTATATTGTTAGTGACCATAGAGATAAAACGATTTACTTTCTAGTTATATCATCTTATCTTCAGATTTGAGCAATTGAGGAAAAACACCTACAGAGCAAGTAGTAAATTAGAAAAATGCTTCCCTTACTTTCTTCTTATTATAGAGATAAGGTTTGGTAAAAGCTTATCTTCATTTCTGATGAAGAGATGTATTTAACTAATAAGTAACTTTTTTGATTAATTTGTTCGTGTACTTTATATTTTCTATAAGTTCATTCATTAATTTTTGTCCTAAATTTACCTTGCCATCCAGTAGGAGAGGCTCCACAGATCCAACAAAGTTAGGATCCACATCTGAACTAAATATCCCTGAATGAGTTGAATACATAGGTCTATGCCTGCCACCAGCAAAAAGTCAAATTAGGCAGAGTAGAAAAGTATTATAATTCAAATATAAGAATGTGAAAAGTTGTAATATCTCATGCACACTGCAACTAGAAGACACATACATGTATATAAATTGCTAATCTATTTGAAATGAATAAATTGGTTATGTATGGAAATGAAGTTAATGATAGTGCAGTAACTGTAATAATCATTAACACGAGTCTGTTGTGACTTCATGACTTTCATATGATTAGATACTTGACTGTTCTGTTGTCTTGCAATTCTATTTTCATGAGACAAGCTTGAGTATCATGGGAAGATAACTCAGGGTTTTCATGATACTTTTGCAGATGTGTGCTTACGTATCGTGGGAGTATAACTCATGGTTTTATTGATATGTTGGCCTTAATGCGGATGTGCACAGTAATTGGGATGTGAGAAGTAACCTTTAGTTTGTAAAGTACACAAATTGTGTTGGTGTTTGTGTGCATGTGACCTAACACTTAGAAACATAAATGTGGATAAACATTGTTATAAATATTTCTAAGAATGTCATGTTGAAAAATCATCGTTTTATTTCGAATTCATATCCTAATAGTCAGTATAGTTTTAAGCACCCATCATACTTTCTAGCATAAGCATGATTCTTGAAACCGCTTCTTCAATGTGGCATGATTTTGTACTAGTCATCAAAAGTAAGAATTGTTAAAAACATAAAAATGACTTGTATGACGAGTGAAGAACTAATAGTGAAGAACTTTATGGGGGTGCATGCGTCATCTTTTTGTAAGTAGTGACATTAGAACTGGTGAGAATGTGACCAAACTTTAAAAAAAAAATCTTTAGTGTAGGAGTTTGATGTAGTTACCCCATAAAAATTATCCAAGGCGTTCTTGCTCTATCCACTGATGCCAGATCCTTTTTGATCCATGCATACTGGAAAATAACCTCATTATCAACACGGTTACGAATGAAATTTATAGTCGACCTAAAGGAGTTATTGATATAGTAATAAGACTTGCCTGCTCTGAATTCTCTTCCCATGGATGCTCTGTAGATATTACAGTGAAGTGTACACTTGCTTGCTCAATTGAGTACCATGGCTTGTCAATTGCACTTGTGGGCATTGGGAAGTATTTTTCATATGCTACTCCACACTCTCCACCAGAGTCTGGTGTTTGATATACAGATCCAGAGTCTGCATAATCTCTGCAGTTGATATTCACATATCATAATCATTAATATGACTCTTCTCATTGTTGGTACTAAAAATCCAAAGATTACCTCTCATGATTGCCTATAGCTGTCATGTAGGAAACATGGGAGGCTACTGGAGTAATTTGGTTAAGAAAGAAATCCCACTCTACTAAGAATCCTGTTGCGTAACTTATGTCCCCAATATGAAAAACTGAATCTACATCACCTGATGAAACTTCATATGCCATGGCTTCAATCACAGAACGAGATCCAGGCTGCAGGTATATCAAATAATGAGACGAAAGGTGCCACTGCAACTTGTTTCCTCTTTTGTTATCTCATTCCTTCATTGTAAATGCAAAAAGTTTATAAAATTGGGTAACAATTTAATTTAGCATGTGGTTCTCTAGTAACTTTCTAACGGAAAGATCTCTCAAAATGCACCTTTGTGTTATATCCTTGCTTCTTAGCTTCTCTGTGTAATGTGACTGTGATTCTATTTTGATGGGAAAAGGTGTAGATGATGACGATTTCATTTTCCAGCATTCTATATCAAAAAGATGAGCCTTAATTTATGCATGTGCGACTAAGTAACTTCCAAAGTTGTTCTATACATTTTGATCATATAGTTCCTTGTTTCTAGTTTATTTATTTATGTCATTAGGAATTCATGTTTGCCTCTTTAGAAGCAGATAGTACCTTGACAGGATATATTGCTAGGTGATAAATAAAAAAAAATAAAAATAAAGAAAAGCTAAGAATTTATTGATGTTACGTTATGATTAAGTGTTATTACTTATTAGTGTCTATAACGGATCGAAAACTAATAGTGAAATGATTGAATAACAATAGCAACACAGATATTTTTTCACAATTCATGGTCAGTCATGTGAACTTTATATGTTTGTTGTAATGGTAATTATA
>NC_033795.1:75312285-75325020 GCF_001876935.1 Asparagus officinalis | reverse complement strand
CTGCATGACGCACGCACACACACAGAATGCCGATTGGGCTTTACCCTTCATAGTAGCTTTATGTTTCTTGATGGAGATAAGTTGATCAAACCACATTAAAGTGCCTCATCAAAAATTCATGTCCCTGATGATCGAGAACAGTTGGAAATAATATATGTGTTGTTGAACATAGAGAAATTAATGCAGAAGTGCAACCTTAATTAATGGTTTTTTCAGCATGTAAGTACTTGTTTGGAAGATATGGGTGCTAATATTCTTATATGCTTTTCAACAGATTTTCTACTTATTTAGATTGTATTCCATATTCTTAGTTTTATGCCTCAACCTTTTCCAAATCGTAAATTAAAACTGGTTCTAATTATCATAAATATACCTGAATATAGTGTTCAACAGATTCATCTAATGGAGCTTTTCCCATATCACCATAAGCAAGAAGCCTTAGTTCATCTGATCCTGCAGAAGGTGGCGTTTTGAATTTGATTTGGCCACTCCAACCAACGGTATCACTACATTGTAAAAGCTTCAATATTAGAATTACTTAACGAATGTAATCTTATCACAAGAAATGTAAACACCGTAAAAAGAAGGAGCATACAGAAACAGCGAATAAGATTGCCTTATTAACAGTATATGACTTGAAATATAAACACATCCTCAGAAGGAATGAGTCATAAAAAACCTGTAAAGTCGGTAACTCAAGAGAATTGATTATCCTAATTCATAAAAGCCTTTTTATATAATGTTTCATAGCACATCCATCATTTCTTCCTATATGCAGAAGGTTATGTCTGGTAACTTCAATTCTGTTGATCCACTTACTTTTATTCGTTTTGTTTTGTAGCACCTCCATTGTGAAGATCTACTCTCTCAATTGCTTCTTCTTAGCCAAAAATTATCTACAGTCAAACCAGTGTTTAATCCTGCTGTGGTGAGGGATAAGTTATGAAGATCAACTGGGACATCATAGATTGAGGAGCTAGCAATGAAGATCCAAAGGTAAGTTCTTCCTCTACTTAGATCTAAAATTATTAGATCTTCATTATAATCAGATCTCTTTGGTAATTGAGTACATGCAATTTGTTGTCTAACCAATATAATATTAGATACAATGTTAGCATAACCCTGGTGTACCACTTTCACTAGCCTAAAAGAATTTAACATGCTAACCTTAGGAACTAAAAAATTGTGTTATGGCAGGATCGAATTTTTCTCTCTAAAAAGAACACAATAGCGGATTGAATTGTTATGTAATTCTTCTATCGCTATTCTATATTCTTTTACTCATTGTTTTATGTTCACTACAATTGTCTGTTTTTAATTTTATAATCTAAGCAGTGAACATCACATCTCAAATAATTTATAGAATAAATGTTTACCTTCCATATCGATAAGAGTAGGATTGAGAAGGTTTTAAACCAGTCATTACAGCTGAATGGATGTATCCAGGATCATGCCATCCAAAGTCTTTGGCAGGGCTTGCTAATGTACCACCTACATATACACCATATAAAACATTAAGCATAAAAGATGAAACAAATTTTCTGTAATTAAGCCTAACCTGATTCCGTTTTGAATCTTCAATGAGAATAAGGGATGAGTGCAGTATATAGCCCCTATACTATATGGTTTTAGGCAATTATTCCCAAAGAAAAACATTTTTATTAACATTTACATTCTATATGCAAAGATAGTTCTCTCTCTGTCATATGTACCTATAGAAAATATCTACAAGAGAATAGGGGGGCTCTCTGCAGTACATTGAAATGTCAGGGATTCTTTCTACAACGCATTGACGTCACATAACACTAGGTTGCAAATATCACGGAGAGAACTCCATTTGAGCATCAGAGAAACTGTGTCCTAATAACAGGATATGCGTTTGCAATTATTCTTTAAAACAATTTGGATGAAACATCATTGGAAAATGATTAAAAACTCCAATAGCCGTCTTCCTTTGCAGTTTGATTATTTGTTTTATTAATGATAACACATTCTTGTTGTAGGTGTAAATCTTATTAGTACCAGAAGCTTGAGATAGAGAACTCACTGCACATATCGTTCTGAGTAAATGTAGTGACAGCTGACGTTTCAGACTTCCCATCTCCATACTGAACTTTTTGTGGGCTTTTATCACCACTGACCCATGTTAATCTCATCTACAAGCAAAAGGTGCACCACTCAGATCCTCTGAAATCAAATACGTAACTTTACATTCCAAAAATTAAAACCGATGTTCCCTGCTGGAATCTATGCTTGAGAGATGACATACAGAGGCTTATTTGGATTGCGAATTTGAGAGGCTCGATCTTTTCATTATGCAAGGAGTGTCGAATCCCCCGGTGAAGAACACAAACTCTATATCGGTTCTAATGTTTACATAATGGAATGTTATGGAGCCACTGCAAGTTTGAACCTCACAGTCATTCTCTTTGGTTTTGATGCATTCTGACTTGTTGCAGCTGAGGTATGATGGATCGTTGCTCAAGTGTTGAGCCTGTGATTATTCATGGGTGAATGATACAGATTTTAGTTTGCGTGCACTTTGACATATTCAGATGTATGCATTTGATCAATTTTAACACATGTCGAGTTATTGGTATTTGTACCGCACTTGTATCAGTTTTATTTAGGGCCCGTTTGGTTGATGTTTTTGGCCTCGGGTTTTGGACAGAAAGCCTGCAAAAGAGCACTTTTGGCAGGCTTTCGGCCCAAAACGCCTCTAAAAAGAGGCGTTTTGAGCAGAAAGCCTGCCAAAAATGTTCTTTTGGCAGGCTTTCTGCTCAACACCCGAGGCCAAAAGCATCAACCAAACGGGCCCTTACTTTCGTTATTGTATCTGTTTGAGACTCCTCAGTGGTGTGTGTGTGTCTAGCAGTTGGAGTTTCCTGTATTCATGTATAAAAGTAGCAAGGGTTAATTGCAGGTAGAACTCATGTAGTATCGTTTGTGTTATTTATTATCTCTTTAAGTTTGATATTGGCAGATGCAAATGTGAGCTCTTTTTTTTGCCCTTGGAGATGTATTTTTAAAAAAACAAAAACAAAAACTGACATACCCCAATGATAAAGAGTAAATAGCAAAAAAATCACTTATGCCGAGATCAAACTTAAGGAGTAACAAGTGGCACAGTACGATGCTACATGGGGTCTAAGTGCAATTGCCGCCCTAAAAGCAATTAAGAAAATGTAGTTATTATTATGCTCGAAATTAATAAGGTACTCCAATTACATTTTTCCTTTTCCTTCTTTTATTTATGAAGGATGGAATAGTCATATAAGAATTGAGGAATGTGTTCACCTTGACAGGATAATGGCACAAAAGCGGCAGGCTGCTGTTGTCACCAGTTTGCAAGTACATGAATTTCACCAGTGGGCAGTCTGATACTCTGCTCATAATAAACCATTTTAAGATTAAGAAACACAATAAAAAAGGATGTTTGAAATATGTAAGACATTAACTTATGATTTGTTTTGGCTTCATGCTTTCAATAATCACAAAATTTTACTTTGTTTTCGTAAAGTCTGTCATATTCGAAAAACACGAGTAAAAATGACCCCTAAAAAGCCAAAATTACCTCCCGAACCTATTTAAAAAAAGTATTATATAAACCAGAAATAGAAAAGATAAAGATGATAAGAATGAAGGCGCAATTGATGCATTAATGTGTATAAACACCCAATAGTTTTATTAAAACACAATTACTTCGTGAAAGACTATTGTTCATTTTCAAATCCGGGGAGCTTATCTACTACTTTTTTAACTTGAAAACAAAACCTCAAAATTACTATTCATGCTATCGCAGATACTATTTCATGATTCAGATTATTAAAAATACTATTTATGTTACGGTAACATTTTCAGCCTTAGCCATACTGTTCGGAGTGTAATGATTTCCCCCCATAAATAATATTCATGCTACAGTGTAATGTTTGAATGGTTAGATGCGTTGTACGCTACAATGAATATTTTTGGTCCTTTATCCATTGTTCAAGCTGAATTAATGTTTTTTACCATCGAAAATATTGTTCATATCTTTTTTTATTCTCGCAAATGATGAATTGTACCTTTACCAGATATTTCACAAACATTAATCCTTCCTGACTATAGTATAGAAAATTGATAAAACTTCCTAATTGGTGTATTATTTTATTCACTAGTTTGGAAGTTACACTCTGTAAATAATAGTAAAAAGTTGTCGCTAAAGTTTTTAAAAATTTATATATGAAAATTATATTATCAATTTGACGATAGATATAACTAGGTAAATAATATCCACAACGATGCGCCCGCTTAATACTAGTGTTATTTAAGTGAAAACTTCAGGAGGATTTGTTGAAATTCTCCATAAGTTTTTTGACTTCAAATAGAACTAAATTTGACCATCTTCTCGTAAAAAACTATAGAAATTTTATAATACTGCGTAATATTCATCATTATTTGTGTATCTTCAGCTGCTTACTCTGAATTTGATGGAGATATCATGGCAACCCAATCGGACTTATCGGGCACAATAACTCCACTAACCGTAACCGTGACGTTTCCTTCGTCATCCAACATAGAATCACTACTCACATTGATGGCAAGGTACGGGTTCGGATCCGGGCAGTCACCCATTAGCCTCCTGTTCAAAACCCGAAACCCCGATATCCTCGTATGGCCGTACAGTTCATCAGTTGAGCCACTGATCAAAGTAGGAGAAGGTGATGCAGATGACGCGTCGAAGAGAAGGAAGAAGAACAACAGAAGGGAGACCATCATGATGAGGACGTGAACTTACGAGTTAATACTTTGATGCTATGTATCATGCTCATATATGAAAGTATGAAATGTTTATATTCAATATTTGCGGTCTTAGGAAATCTCATACGGACGGTTGTGTGGAAAGTGACGCGGGAGCGGGTATCTCGGTGCAAAAACTTTGTTGAGGTGTGAATGGATTTATGATGCCGTGGTGCTTTTTGGATGTATAGTGTAGAGGACAACAATGTTTATAGTAGCCTCCGTTAAGATGTTTCTAGGCCTCTAGGTTTAGGAGTGGGGAGTACAAAAATCGTTAGGAAAATGATAGGGGCACATTCCCAACCACACCCTCTCTTTCTTTTGCTACAGTGCACCGAGCCCCACATGAGATTTTAAAAATTTAAAATCTCATGTGGGGCCCGGTGCACTGTAATAAAAAAAAATTTAAAATCTCATGTGGGGCCCGGTGCACTGTAATTTTTTTTTTTAAATCTCATGTAGGGCCCGGGGGCACTGTAGCAAGAGAAAGAGAGAGGGTGTGGTTGGAGTTGTGATTGGGGGTGTGCCCTAGAGAAGGCAGATTTTGCCCATACCCATTTGCCCACCTGACCCACCCATCACTTATCCCGCCCAAAACCCACCCATTTAGTTAAATGAGTCTAATCGAACGGGTTCCTCTCAAACCAAACTAAATGGGTGCAAAATGGACGGTCTATATTCACCCGTTTGCCCACCCATACTCCCAAAACCAAAACCCGACTCCAGCAAACCCTTCGCCTTCACTCTTCACCCTTCAGAAACTACCCGATCTCAAAAATCACGATTTTCTCTCCTCTTCATCTCTAGCTCGAGCTCGACCTCGACCTCTAGCTTCCGACCTCCTCCTCTCCCCTCGAGCTCGACCTCGACCTCCGGCCTCCGATCTCCTCTCTCTCTTGAGCTCGAGCTCGAGCTCTGCCTTCGATCACCTCTGGCCTCTGATCTCTTCTCCTTCGATCTCCACTTCTCGACCTAGATCTCTTCTCCTGCCCTTCGATCTCCTCTTATCTTTGATCCCCAATCCTCAGATCAAGAGAAGGTAATTTTATATTCTAGGATTTATTTTAAATTACAATTATTCCTTATTTTGATTTAGTTTCTACGGTTTTAAATTTTTCAATTGATATGGGCTTTATCTTCTAATTTCTAGTAGATCCTTTTTAAAAAAGTTTTACTAATTAGCTGCTATTGTTTAGTAGTTTTGTTGTAATGGGAAATGGCAGGAATTTAGATTTTTTTAATGTAATTTATAATTTATAATTCACTGCTAACCAAAATTATTTGAATGATAGCTCATTGTGCCATTGTAGTTCAATAACTTCACTGAGACACAGGCTGAATGCTTACTGAAGAGGGTACATGTTCTAGGTTTTCAGGCTGAATGCTTACTGAATGGGGAGGGAATGAGTAGTTTGGTCATCTAACCACGCTTTCGAAGTTAATATTAATCACATTATATTAAACATTCATAACCCATGAATGCTCAGAGACTGTTATATTAATGGGATTATTAGTTTATGACACTGCTGTATTCTGTAATCACTTGCTAGAATACAAACTTAGGTTTCTTTCATTTTTCTCAAGTTTCTTTAAATTCTATACATTGTATGGTGTGTTATAATATCTTATCTGTAACATGAACTGTTTATTTATTTCTATAGCACTTTGGTCATTTTCATCAAATTTCATTTTAAATCTGTAACATGAACTGTTTATTATTTCTATAGCACTTTGGTCATTTTCATCAAATTTCGTTGTATTATAATTCTACTCTTTTCACAGTGGTTTCCACGAGGGGAATTAATCGCCCATGCAGCATATTCTTGTGATAGCCAAATGATATATGCAAGTTTCACAAACGGGTGTGGCTGTATTTCAGCACTTAGATTGAGGTGTCGAATTAAGCTAGAGGTCGAGGTCGAGGTCGACATTTAGGTGCATGTTCAACAATAGGGTTTAATATAGACCCTATTGTGAACGCATTCACATTAAGGTGCATGTTCAACAATTTGAGAACTTTGGGGGGGCAAATTAAAAAAAAAACTACAACAAATCGTGAATCTTGATAAATATCTTGATCAAAATTAAGATGCTCATTTATTACAAACGGGTATAATTGGAATTAACAAAATAATCAATTAGTGATCCTCTTCCTCCACGTTTTTAGGCAAGATAGAGATAGAAACTCATTTTTGATTCAGTGCCACGTTTTTAGGTAGCAAAAAAAAAATCAATGATTGCAATGGTTAGGCAATCACCATAAAAAAGGTTGATATGAGCAAAAAATTAATGGTGATTGCCTAACCCTAATTATTTTTCTTAGAGAAACTTCATGCTTCTAATGGGTATAATTGGAATTAACAAAAAAAGTTTCAATGATTGCAATGGTTCAACTTTCTTTTATTTTTTTCTTAGGGCAACATGAAGACCAAAAAAATTCAATGATTGATATGAACAAGAATTAAGCGTTGCAATTCAAACCATTGTGCAATCATTGATTTTTTTGTTGCCTAAAAACGTGGCGGTGAATCAACGCTGGCGGTGAATCAAAATTGAGTTTTTTTCTCTCTTGCCTAAAACCGCGGAGGAAGAGGATCACTAATTGATTATTTTGTTAATTCCAATTATACCCGTGTGTAATAAATGAGCATCTTAATTTTGATCAAGATATTTATCAAGATTCACGATCCAACGGTTAAAAACTTTGGTGGACAAAGCACTCAATCCACTTAAGTTGACAAGAGTTTTACTCTCTCTCTCTCTCTCTCTCTATATATTTTAGCCACTTTCGATACCCATAGCTGCAGCCGCATGGAAAATTATAAATTTTCCATTTTTTATAAGTAAATACATATTTTTCTATGAACTTAATACATATTTTTGTGAATTATTATAATTAAATAAATTAAAAAATAGGCAAACGTCTAGGCACAGCCTAGGCACTAGACCCCGGCTCAAACGTACAGTTTGCCTAGCGCCTTCTGTAACATTGGGTGCATATATGATAATACCTTTCATTTTGTGTTATGACGATGGTTTAAACTATTTGTTGATATCTAGTAATATATTTCTGAACTTCTAACAA
This sequence comes from Asparagus officinalis, assembly GCF_001876935.1. NCBI lineage: Eukaryota > Viridiplantae > Streptophyta > Magnoliopsida > Asparagales > Asparagaceae > Asparagus > Asparagus officinalis. The sequence goes on along the minus strand of NC_033795.1, from coordinate 75,317,156 downwards.
TAGCATTTTATATTACATCTTGTTATTGTGATTTTTGTTACGCGAATGATATGCTCATGGTCTTGATATCTAGGCAGGATTCATCTTCCACACATGTTGACACTGCACATATCTTAGTGTAATTAACCTGCAAAGTTTAGGGCTCAATGGAGAAGCATAACTCTGACATGGACTTTATCAACATTAATCCAAAGTTTAAAAAAAAAACTTATGATGTTGTATTCCTTTTCCCGTGTCGGAACAGACATTTAACTAATACTTGTTAAAAATATCATTAAGTCCGCATATGGAAAGATGAATTATTATGATTCTTATAGTTTTTTATAGGATTGTTTCTGTTAATTGAGTATACATCCCAATTTGCTGACCCTATCATCTCAGAAAACGGAAGTTCTTGTAACTTTGAAGATTTAGAAGGATCAATGGAACATCTCAACCTTGAAACAGCTCCACGCTCTAGCAATGATGACAAGGATTTGAATGGTATGATCTTATGCTACTACGATCGCTCACCTGTTATCTTCATCAATGTTATGGAGGATGTTAATTAATTTTTGTCTTTAGGATGGATTTCTGAAATTTTACTTGCTTGTCATTCTTCCTCCACTAATATTTTTCATCTCATTTGGCAAGAAAATAGGAATTTCATTGAGATGCAAAACATTCGGGGGGAAAAAACTAAAAAGGTTCACATGTTATTCTCTATTACCTGTGAACAAATCCTCTCATTTACCTTCAGGATTCCCTTTTTTAAGAAAAAAAAGGAAGAGGTCAAAGCCTCAATCTGCTTCATTCAATTAGGAAATGAAAGAAGCCAAACCTTCCGGATTTATTTCATGGATATTGAGACAAGTTTTGTAATGTTCATCAGCTGCCTACTGCAAGTTATGCAATATCTGGACCCTTGTCCTGATTTGAGATCGGCGTAAAAACTAATTTATAAAGCACAACATGGGTGGTGTTTATATCTCATTCAAGTCTGGCATTTAAATCTAGTCATTTCTTGGGTAATAAACCTTTCTACCTTTTGTTCTCCTCTATGTTTTCATTTTCTTTTAGAGCAATGAGTATACTTGTTGGTTTAAGAAAAAAGTGAGATAAAAATACATCACGCATATATCTTTGTCATTTGAAGAGGAAATAATGCATTGTACTTGATAATCTTGTTGTTCGATACATAAAGATTGAACTGCAAACATTTATTAGTAGCTTTTTTCTTTTTCCACTGCTAAGAGCATGTTTGGCAAATGGTATTTTTTGCTGGATTATAAGACACAAGGTTTGACCAAGTAAAAGGCATATATACCCCTCATGATTTCTCAAAATTCAAGTGATGGCCTTTCTGGTGGATTGTGAGTCATGTCCTTTTTGGTCATTTTGATAATGGATTATAATCCACCCATTTGACAAACACCACTATTCGAAAGGGATTATAATCCATTAAATTTACAAAACACTATGGATTATAATCTAAGTGGATTATATTGCTAATCCTAGTGGATCACAATCCAAAGTTGCCAAACATCCTTTAAGAAAGCTGGTGGGAAGCCAACAATCGATGACTCAAAAAAAAAAAGGAAGAAGAAGAGGGAAGAAAAGAAAATTTCAGTGTGAATATAAGGATGTGCAGAAACTAGTTGGTTCATTCATCATTCAAAGTTCTCTTGTATGGATGAATGGTGTGCAGGTTTTTTTCCCCTAGTTATTATGCTTAATTTTTTTGGGGTCAACATTTTAGCAAGAAAGAGTCTGTTACTTACCTATAATTTGTTAATGATTAGTTGAAGTGTAATGTGTGTAATGTGTGCTTTGGGACTCATGGATATTAGATGGTTATATGAATTTCTATTTAATAAAAATTTCTTGATCATCCCTCTTACTGGTTTGCTCATTGATTCTTGATGGTATAATGACATAAGCATATGCTATATTTCTCTTGATGATAATGATATTTTCTCTTTCTTACCTTTTATTATGTTTATACTTGATTATTTGTAGATGACGATATTGACTTCTGGGGTGAAGATGAAACCTTAGATACCGATACAAATGAGGCCTCAAGTCATTCATCTTTTCTAAACAGGGAGTGGAAACGGAGGCATGAACAATTTCATACGGTATCCTCACATAGAAATTTTTGCAACATTCAATCTCTTCATATTTGTACCAACACTGCATAATCATTTCAATGCACCAATTTATTTCTTAAACACTTCAAGATGGGATATCGAGATGGCATTACAGCAGGCAAAGAAGCTTCTGCACAAGAAGGTTTTAATGTTGGCTTTAAGCAATCTGTACACAGTGGTTACAATTGGGGCCTTGTTAGAGGAATTTCTAGGTATGACTCTCCTATAGTTGTTCTTTCAGGATAGTCGGAAATTTTCGGATGATTACTAAATCACTTTACTATGCAGTGCTTATATTAATCTTTCTGACGATCTGAAAGAAAAGTTAGCAAGAACAGTTGAGAAAAGGGAGAGGCTTCGGAACTTATATCAATCTTCTCATAAAATTTCCACAATGGACGCACTCAAAATGTATCACGAGAGCATCCAACGTGCAGAGACTAAGCAAGAACCCTCAGAAAGCAGTTCTCAGATAAGTAGCGGTGATAATGGAGAACTTTCTATGTACAATCAGTTAGATGACCTTTTTAAGGAGCTTATCTCAATTCAGCATGATTCACCAGAAATTGATTTGAAAATAGAGCAAAGACGAGAAATTCCAGAATAGTTTTCATTACAGGCACAAGCATTCTTATGATTATGGATGTGAGTCAATGTGTTGTTGTAAATAATTGTATTTTTGGAAAGCTATACTGAGCTGTTATCTTCATAATTATTTATGTTATCTTGTATCTTTTATATCTTATTGATTGTTAGAATTTGTGATTCTGAATAGTTGAATATTCCCATTTCATGTAATCAGTATGAATTCTCATGTGAAGAGCTCATGTCTGAATGGAGTTCTGGATGAGTTGAATTGCTATTGTTGATTTATCGGTCTGTGATGAAATATTTCAGTGAAGAGAGTCAGGATTCTTGAACATTGCTCTAAGTTCCATCTTCTAGCAACTGGATGCGTTGTATAAGAATAAGTGGGACGCTCAAATGTCGAAAAGTTGTTTTCTCTTTGTGCCATCAATTTTTTTCTTTGTGCCATCTTCGTTGATGTTATTTATAGAACAAATAATCTGGTTTTGTTTGATGCTCATATTTGTCTTCATCGTGATGATGATACTCTTATTCTTTACTTGGAAGATTGAAAATCTATCCTCCGTCTCAAACCGCGTCTGTGTATTTGAAGCCATATCAGCCAAATCCTTCATTGATTTTTAATCCTTCTTCACTTGTCACTTTTCTTCATTTTCACAAATGCTTCACTTAAATCCGACTACAACTCTTTTAAGGTTATGTAGTGAAAATTTACATAATATTCCACAATCAAGCTACAATGAATTATTTACAGGGGGAAAAAAACCAACCTACAGAGAACGTAACACGTATGATATCTACTCAATTTCAAATAGTTGTCAATATGTACCCATCAAATTTGGGCACAAAACTAACAAGAGCTCTCAAGGCTTTCAAGTTGTACAAGCTTTTGTGTATATTCAGTATATAATCATCGAGATCCTCGAAGAGGACTAACTTTCTGAGGAAAGAAACTTTATGGGAAAGAACTAAATCAGATCCATCACTAACTATAATGATACGAGAAATAAACTTCTCTAACCAATTATTTATGTACATGCGTTGAATACAAAAAACAATATAATCAACTGTGAGCCTGATCAAGATTCACTTGCACAAAAATTGTGAGAATCACAGTAACCAATAAAAATAAAACATGCACATCATTTGCTCTTTCCCAACCATCTGTCATTCTTTTCCATCGCATTCATCCAAAACAGCACCATGATCTCTTCTATTATCATCACATCTCGACTCTGATCCTTCCAACTCGCCCTCATGATCCTCGTCGTGTTCAGAAACTGAGCTCACATCCTCACAACTTTCCATGTGCAAATTTTCAACATCTGCTTCAGCCAAGGAGCTTTGCTGTTGCTCTGATTCACTACTACTTCTTTGTATAGGATTTATCACTTCCCTCCTCACAACATTGAAAACTATCCCGTTATGTATTCTTTCAGGTTGTATCAGATCCCCTTCAGAAACCATAATGCTAGCAGTTCTATGACTAGACTCACGAGATTCAGAGTCTGTGTTATCTGAGCTTCTATTCGAACGCAGTGCTAGACTTTCAGGATCCTCTTCCCTCGGCCAAACCCTGTTGAAATCTAGATCGAGCTCAAGATTCTGAACAAAATTTATGAATTTATGGGCTGAGGCCGTCCTCATCAGGGGCCCACCAGACCTTGTCCAAGAATTAAGGTCTATGCTCTCTGATTCACTGTCACTACCATCATGCAAACTCCTGTGGAAAACTCGATTATTTCTCAAAATGGCTGCAGTATCGGTGAGAGCTTCATCTTCAAGTGATCCTGATGAGTTCTCTCTAGCAATGCAATTCCACGAAGGGATTCTTCTAGAAGCGTTGAACCTGAAAGTGGAGTTTATTGGTTGCTGCCCTTGTGATGCTGCAGTGGCTGCTGCTGCTGCTGCTGCTGCTCTCTGAGCGCTTCGCTTTAGGCGACGCATGTGGTTTAAGAGAGCTACACATTCGTCCAAGGCGAGTTCGATGGCGCAATTGGCTTTTATGGCTGACAGTTTTTCCCAAGTGCACCTTCGTCCTTGGTTTGAGGCCTTTTGGAGTTCTAAGTACGATGGGTTTTGTATGATCTTGGAGTACTGAAAATATATAGGGGAAAGACAAAATGTTACCAATTTGAGAGAAGATCATTTATT
>NC_033795.1:75278364-75310837 GCF_001876935.1 Asparagus officinalis | reverse complement strand
GAACATATGATGCAACACACTAAAATATCATGGGTCTATTCACAACACATTGACGTCACGTGACACCCACGTGACACATACAAATAACAAAGAGACAACTTTGTTGGGGATCAGGGGATCCAAGCGTTAATAAAAAGGTGTAGGGGTAAATAATGGCTAGCCCTCTATAGTATAGGGGGTGTATATATAATTAATCCTTTATTAAATTACTCGTCAGAGATGATAAATGGGAAATAATGGTACCTGAGCAAGTGTAGCTGGCATGACCACTGTTACATCACCCTCCCACTCTTGAGAAAATAATTTAGCAAGTCCTCCTAGTGGAAAACCAAGTGCTAGGATTTGATTGCACCGATGCTTGACCTCCATCTCGGCAAGATGAGCAAGCTGGATAAATTTAGAAACAGAAAAAATTAGTTCCCTTGATATTTATTCCTTCATTCTTGACACTTTTTATGCAAAACTAAGAAAATAAATAGCTAAGAATTTATACCTTAGCAGCAAAATTGCCTCCATAAGCTCTTACAAGCTCTTTCAACCTCAGTAGTGGAGCTATATGAGGATTAGCTTGACTAACAATAAAATGATTCACATTAAAAAGTTCCTTCAATTGTATCATAGGAAGATCACTCTCCAAACTCCCATCTCTCCACCGACGAGAAGAACTTCCTGCCGTTTCCCCGAAGCCCACTACAAATGGTGCTTGAAAAGGAACAATCTCCCCAAATCTATCCTTCGCCATTAACTCCTGAGCTTCAAAAAGCCCAGGAAAAGCACAAGAAGCAGTCACAGCGCTCCATATAACAACATGAGGAGATGTCAAATAATTAAGACATCTCGGAGGCTCATGCTTTCTAGGAGAGCACACAGTAATCCCAAGAATCCTTCCAGTCATATCATAAGCTTCTTGAAAAGTTAAATTGCTCGTTAAATGCCTCAAAAGCTGTTGAAGTTGCCTAATCTCATGAACTGCTCCATGTGTCATAACCCTTCTAACAACCGCAAAAATTCCACCCATTTGATCGAAGAATTGGAGAGTGTGCCAGGAGTCCTCGAAAAAGCTCTCAAGTTCTGGCCAAGATCGGGTGGCTACAATAGCACACATTATAGAACCGACGCTAGAGCCTGCGATTATTCTTGGGAGAAGTTTGTGTTCTACTAATGTTTTTACTACTCCAACATGGAAGGATCCTAAGGATGCACCTCCGCTTAAGAGAAGCGCAGTTCTGCCAAAAGCGTGTCGAGTTTCGTGCATGAATGCGAGTTTCTCTTCTAAGAGAAGTTCATCAGAGTCAGAGTTGCATATGATTTTAAGTTGGGTTGAGACCTCGTTGATGTATTCCTTTATGAGTCTAGGTACCTGAATAGAAAGAAATGAAGGTTCCCAGGTTAATGAAGTATACATAATTAACAGTAAAATCAGGCCCTTTTTTTTGGTAAAATTGGCAATGGTCTATAGATGATAAATAGAACTTCCCATCTTAAACATGAGCATTGAAGTTTGGATCGTACAATTTGTAGGTGAAATGAAAAAAGTGATAATTTTAATTTAGGAAGCTAATGTGCTCTGTTGTATGATTTCCAAGGAGGTTGTCATATATTAGAGATACTCCACATTTTTACAAGTATGTCTGGAATGTCCTCGCCTTCACCAATCAACACTCGGATACATTTGGAATGCTTCTCAAAAAGGTGAAAATGAAAAAAGTGATCATTTTAATTCAGGAAGCGTCTCACATACTCATTCATCATGCTCTATTGCATGATTGCTAAGGGGATTATCATATATTAGAGATACTTCACATGTTTACAGATATATGTCTGGTGTGTCCTCGCCTTCATCAATCAACACTCAAATACATTTGGAATGCTTAGTCTGTAGGTGTTCGAAATGTGATTTTTCTCTCTTTGGTTTACCTCATACTCACTCCTCGAAAGATGAACGTGACTCCCATAACAGTCCATGCACTCTTATTTCACCTAGGCCCTTTTGCAGATTGAATGAGGATAGTGTGTGAGCTGAGCTGAAAGCCTTAACAGCATGAGCAAATACTTTTTGATGCAAAAAGGTGGTGAGAATGAAGAATTGTGTAATAGATGGACCATGGTCAATTATAATTTGATTCATAGCATCCAAGCCAATAGCTTATGTTATTCAACAAAACAAATCCTTTCTGTATGAAAATCTATTTGTTTATCAGGTTAATTTATAGTGTGCAAATGAGACAGAATCAACAGGAAAAAAAAACTTCATAATATTTGCACTAATAGAAGAATGTTAACTATATAAAAATGATGGTGCTTAATTGAAAATTTAACCTAGAAATATAGAAGGATGGTGGTACGTTATATAGATAGTACGGAATTTTTACTGAACTCGGTCATATACGAATCAAGATGTTTAAGTCTAAATTATCGGCATCAACACATTAAATTTTGCCAGGCGCCAGGGCAAAGCAAGTTCCTGGTTCCTAGTGTTTCTAACCATTTAAAGTTGATATACAGACATTACAAACCAATGGACCTAATTCTGAAGGCAAGATGTGCTTCGACACAGTCATCATTTGGAGAATGGAAGTAAAGCTAGGTGATCCAGACATACAACAACCTGATGAAGCCCCACCATGAATGAAGACACACTACTTCGAATATAAGTATTTATTGTCATCGGGGGGAAAAAAAGGGCTATCATAGCTGAACCTGCGCCAGCTATAAATCTGATTAGAAAACTGAAACAGTTCTAAATCATAAGGTCCATAACCCTCTATCATTAAACTTGAGGTTAGATGACATGGCCATCACATTTTCTCGATGTCATAGTTCCTGAACTTCAAGTCCCCAAATCACAAACACAATCTAAAACATCAAATCACTTCATCATTTACTGTAGGATACAAGTCAGTTCATGAGACACCCACAAAAATGAAACATATGCACATAATTTTAAAAGGACGGTGTTAACATATGGTTGTGACCAGAAAATTTGAAAGAGATATATAAACCACGATCCTCGATCACAAAACCCGTGGTTAACAAACATATGTCGTGGTGCTTAAAAACTTATGACTCATGCCCTCAGATCACAAACATAATCTAAATGCTATATATATAAGTAATGTCATAATCTACACACCTGAAGCCTTCCCTTGTGGAGTTGAGGGTTACACATATTCCCCAAATTCCTCAACAGATCCGCCCTCATACAAAATACAATGTCCCTCAATGACCCCTCCTCCCTCCTCTGCCTCAGCTCCTGCAACTTGTTCCTCACCAACTCCTCGTCATACAAATCCGACTCATTCATCTTCGGGCCCTCCTTCTCGATCATCTTGGCCGCGTGGGCCCACTCCTCGTACGTCATCGCGCTCCTCATCATGTTCCTCCAGAACTTCCTACGGTATGCAGACTCCGCTCTCGGCCGCACATTGGCGAATCTCTTCAACAGGAAAGCCATCAGCGTTACCATCACAAGTATACCTTGGGTGTTCCTTGGATGGAACCATGAAATGAATGAGAAACTGTAATGCCTGAGATTTCGAAGAAAAAACCCAATGAATTTTGCAGTTCGATGCCGGAGGTGGGAGATTGAAGAGCAGAATAGGACTCTAAACGCAATCGTGCGGCCGATGACTGAGGACGGGCCAATGGAGAACGAATTGATGCTTGCCTCACCGCTTACATCCATCACTCTACTTCTTAGGGTTTCAAGATTGGATTTTGGGCTCGACCCAATTGGCTAAAACTTAAGGAGAATCTACAATTGAGCAAAAGGTCGGGCCTTTTGGAGCCCAGGCGGAGCAATCAGAGCGAAGGCTTACCAGGGTTTCAAACTGGGGGGTGGTTTCAAAAAATTACGTCAAAATCGTTTTTTGAGAGATGCCCAATTGATGAAACCTCGATGGGAATGCACAACTCAAGCAAAGATCAAAATTTTGCAAGCTCTAATGATGAAGGCCAGTGGTAAAAAAAAAATTTGCTTTTTTAAGGGGAACCCAGCTATTAAATCCCTATATTACAGTGACTGGGATCTGGATCAGCGATGAAAGGGGATAAGATAGAAAATGCGATTACGATGAAGAAGCGGCCTCGATATAATAATTTTATTTTATTTTTGCAGGGATGAGACGAAATTGGTGGCGGCAATGGGAAGAGAGCTGTAGAAGAACGGAAACAGTTTCCACGAGAGAGAAGTTTCGGGGGGGGGATCAGCGATGAAAGGGGATAAGATAGAAAATGCGATTACGATGAAGAAGCGGCCTCGATATAATAATTTTATTTTATTTTTGCAGGGATGAGACGAAATTGGTGGCGGCAATGGGAAGAGAGCTGTAGAAGAACGGAAACAGTTTCCACGAGAGAGAAGTTTCGGGGGGGTCCCACCGCCGATCTTTTTGTAGCAGCGACCTTATCCTGTTGGTTGTCACACGTAGGTCTAGGTTTAACTCGATTGGATCGTTTGCTGACGTGTGTATAACGCTAACTCTTCGAATCTCGATCAGATTTGTATCTCACCTAGTTTTAGAGCAAGGGTACGTTAGAGCAACTCCAAAATGCACCCTCCCCAAAGAATATTCTTGGGAATATATTTTTTTAGAGGGGAGGCACTCCAACAACCCCCGAGGCTGTAAAATACAGCCTCCCCAAAGAATATTCTTGGGAATATGTTTTTTTAGAGGGGGGCACTCCAACCACCCCATCTATATGAAGCTCTATTTGTATTTTCAATTGATTTCTTTTATAATACTTTAAATAGATTTGAAAATAAAAAAATATAAAATGTTAAAAAAATTATATGAATTAATTTAAAATATAAACTACATTATAAATTAATATATTATAAATTAATAAGACATAGATAAGAGCCTTTAAATTTTAAAAAGCAGAAAATATAGCATAATATTTGGAACAACCTTCACAACTACTCTGAATGATGAAATTTTATATATTACATTCAGTGGCATTACATAGAAAAATAAAGTACATGAAAATCGGGCAGGTCATTTCCTCCATATCCACCAGGTATTCCGTATTGACTTCCTGCATAACTATATTCAGGATTAGGAATATCAGATGAAGAACCTCCAGTTGTGTTTCTATTTAAAATTTCTTGTTTTTTAATTCGAAAATACTCGTGTTCCGAAGGATTAGGGTTGAGCATGGTTCGGTCCAAACCGAAAAAACCGACCGAACCGACCCGAACCGATCGGGAAAGATCGGTTTTATGAGTAGGACGGTTCGGGTCGGTTTGAAAATTTTTTAACCCGAACCGGTCCGAACCGACCGAATATAGTACAATACTACCCATTTTGATCTCAAACCCTACCCGACTTGTCCCCATAGAGTCAAAGGCTCAAACCCTAAACTCATTTTCTGAACCATTATGGGTTAAAAACAATATCATTATATCAGTGTTTAATACTTCATAATCTCCTACTTTGTTGATATCTTTTTTCTTTAACACAGTTTGCTGTTTGATAAGAAGTTTGATGAAGTTAGAAACGAACAAACCGAACCGAACCGCACCGCACCGACTTGCAACAGTTCGGTTCGGTTTTGAATTATAGGTGGTTCGGTTCGGTTGTTTAAATTTTGGTAAAAACTGAACCGAACCGACCGTTGCACACCCCTACGAAGGATCAGTAATAGTATCAAGATTAATCAGCATAATCTTACTTCCTGTCGTTCCCTTTGAATATCTATATTACATAAATTGCTTGGTTTTTTAATTACTTGGTTCTTGAAATTTTATATTTCAATTAATATTATCCAATATTAGTCTCATTTTGAAGGTATCGACAAAACATTTCCAACTGTAAAACTTTTATTTAAAAATAATTAGTAGAAATAAACTTATGTTGATTTTAAATTGAATATCTAAAAATAATTAGTTAGTTAGAAGGGTAAAATAGAAATTTTATTAGGGGGAATAGTGAAATGGAGGGGCTCCAAATATGCAGCCCAAATTGGATTTTTGCAGCCGATCTCCAAAAAATGGAGATCGGTTGGACTTCAATCGGGTTGCATTTTGGAGAAATGCAGCCCGGTTGGAGCTCTTCTTAGGAAATGACTAAGCTTGGGTCTTAGAGAGATTACTCATAGAAAATAGGTTGTGGGAATTATTTCTATGTTTTTAAGCCGATTTTTTCAAGCTATTTCATGATTTTTTAGGAGAAAATAAATTTCCTTAAATTTGGGATCAATAATGTTAGCTCCTATGCTTATGAGGCTACTATCTAATCTAGTTTTAATAACAAATAATTCCTAATATTATTTATCGAGTGTTTGTATTTACTTGTTAGGAATCCTGCACAAAGATCCTCGATTAATTGGAGGTTGGTTAGAATTGAGCTTAACGATGACATTCAAAAGAGGTTGGAAGGAAATCTGAATGAAGCTGTCGTAATTCAAGTCAAGATATTATATCGCTTCGTCTGTTACCAAGATCAAGCCTAATTGAAGATCATTTGCCTTGGGTATAATTGTTTAGGTTTATACTTTGTGTGTTTATACTTAGAGCTTAAAATTCATACACACACACATTTGTTTTGATTTATCACAGTTTTCAGTTTATAGACTTAACGACACTATTTCATATATTCTCTCAAGTCTATTAATTTATCGGAAAGTGTTTCAAAACTTATTTGGAATGATTTCATCAAAAATCAAGTTTTGACAATTTTGTATTTTTTTAACGGTTTGTAAAATGTTGAGTTTTCACAAATGAGAAATGCAATTTTAGAAATTCATTTTCTAACATGTTCATCTTTATGTTATAAACGTTTCCCAAAGTTTTACTAATTTTGGAGTTGGTTTACTATTTTAAATTGACTCTAGAAAATCAAGTGTTCAGCAGTTTTCAGAATCTAGAATATCTGTTTAAAATAGTGATTTTTCACAAATGCGAAGTGATATTTCAGAAATTTCTTCTCTAAGGGGCTGTTTGTTCACCTAAAAAGAGGGAAATCAAAGAATAGGAAACTTATTTCTAAGAAAAATTATTTTGAGATTGTTTGGTTGGCTAAAAAAAAGAAGGAAATCAAAGAATGAGAGATGAGTTATCACATCATTATTGGATGATGTGAGTGATTTTTTAAGAAAATTTGTTTTGATGCTGTTTGGTTGGCTAAAAAATAAGGAAATAAATTATAAGAAACATATTTCCTGTAATAGGTTCTTTTCTTGTGTTTGGTTCATTCATAAAAATAAGAAAATAGATGAGATGAGTTGAGTTGTCATTATATTATTGGATGATGTGACTTACACTTAAGAAAATCAATTTCCTGGATTTTTTAAGGAAATGGGTGGAAATGAATTGTTAATGAGATGAGATGAGTTATCACCATATTATTGGATGATGTGAGTGATTTTTAAAGATGAGATGTGATGGAGATGAGATAAGTTGGATGATGTGACCCGTTTCTTGTGTTCGGTTTATTTTTAGGAGATGATATGAGATGAGTTGTGGGATGAAAATAATATTTTATTGGATGTTATGGTGAGTTTTAGGGATAGAAATGGATGAAAATAATATTTGATTGATTTCCATGTACCCTTTTCCTTTTCTTGATTTTTAGGAAACCAACCAAACAACCCCTAACATTTTTATCTTTATGTGTACAAACATTTCCCCAAATTTTACTATTTTTGGAGTTGTTTTGTTATTTTAAATTGAATTTAGAAAATCAGCTGTGCAAAATTTCAAAATCTGTTTTGAGAAAGGAATATCTCCAATATTATTCTTTTGAGAAAAAATAAATAATAAATAATTTTGAGACACTGAAGCAACGCTATTACCTTATTAACCTTTAAATAAAAAATAAAAAATAAAAAGATAAAAGTCTATTATTGGTGTACTGAAGCAAGACTCTTAGAGTAATTTGTTGATGGCCAAAAATAAGACTCAAAATGGCTCTTTTTGCTTTTGTTCATTTAGGGCCCCTTTGGATGCTTTTAGATATTTATGATACACTATGTAAAAGGGTTGTCCACCTCATCACTTTCCTCTTTTAATATTTACATTCTTTGGTTTTGATTCCTCGTGAATCCTAAAATGATAGCATTACATTGTTTGGATTAAATAGTGTAAACTTAGAAATTGATGGTTATGTGAACTCCATTCAAAAAGTTCATTTTACCCTCAAATCATCCATATTTACACTTTACCCCCCAAATCTAGATTTTTGTAAAATTTCATTCGCTTCATTTGATTTTTGTGTGTGTGTGGGGGGTGGGGGGGTTGGGGTGGGGGGGGTGGGGGGTAGTAGCAATTAAAATTATTTGAGAGACTAATTTTAAATATGAAAGATTTGAGGGATTATTACTTAAAAAACCCCAGAAACTAATTCACTCTTATACATAAACACATACATAATTGTATATACCACATTTCTCAAACAAGTAAACTACAAGGCACTAATTACACTCTTCTCTAAGTTAAAAATTACTTAAAGTTTAAACTAAGGGTTAGTTGGATTTACACAAAATAGGGGACTCTAAGCGAGACATGTGAGGTGTTGCCTCCCTGTCTCGTGATGCACAGTGCATCACGGGATAGGGAGGCGACACCTCACCTGTCCCACTCAGGATTCTCCTATTTTGGAGTCCCTGAGATATTTTCTTTATTTGTTCATTTTAATTTTCTTTCTCTGACATTCTGTTAGCTTTCCACCTAAATCGGTGGTTATTGAGAGAGTCTAACTTTCCAACACACCTCAGCTTAAAAATGGACACATCAACACCTTTACATGCAATCAAATAATCATCCAAACTCTGTAAGACTATCTCCAGCAGGAGTCGAAATTTTAACCTTCTCTCTCCTGCCACATTACTTTATCCCCCCTCCACATAATTCAACAATCTTCATTTTCTATCATCTCTACAGCAGGAGTTTTTTCAAAAGATTTTTACTTTATTTGGGACCCACTATAACCCCATCACTCCAACATATATACCCCACCTTATTTATTCATTTCTTTTTCTTATTTCATATATATTACTACTACTACTATTATTATTACTAATATAACTCATTTATTTATAATTATAATTTTTTAATATTTACATAAATAATATATATTATTAATTTAATTTTTGATAATATTTTTATATTAACAAAAAAACACACGATTTTATTAAGCATACGGAAAAGTCAAACACACACAAATTATTGAAAACATTAAAGAAAACACACATTAAATTGGTAAATCTAATCAGAGGTTGTTCCAAATTTCTGCCAAATGTGCTCGATGAGATCCTTTTTCAACTGAATATGTTGGCTCCTATCTCGTAGTTCGGCTCTAGTATGATTATCCGATCCGGATCGGTCTCGAACATGGACTTGAAACTCAGGCAATATGTCTGTTTGAACACTGGAAGAGGCGAAAGAGCTAGGATTGTTTGACGGTTCAAAGTCGATATTTTCCCAGTTTCGCGAATACGAATCTCGTTCATCTTCCACTATCATGTTATGTAAAATAATGCACGCCCTCATTATTTTACCTAAGACTTCAAGATCCCACGTTCGAGCTGGTTGGCGGACAATAGCAAACCGTGCTTGGAGAACCCCGAATGCGCGCTCCACGTCCTTCCTGCATGACTCCTGTTGTTTGGCAAAACATTGTTGTTTGGATCCCTGGGGCATTTGAATTGACTGGACGAAGACAGGCCATTTTGGGTAGATTCCGTCAGCAAGATAGTATGCAATATTGTAGTGCCGTCCATTAACAGTGAAGTTTACCCTTGGAGCTTCACCAGACTCAATGTCATCAAAAACGGGTGACCTATCTAGTACATTTATGTCGTTCAAACTACCAGAAAGCCCAAAAAAAGCATACCATATCCACAAATCATATGACGCAACTGCCTCGAGAATAACTGTTGCTGTGCCCTTGTGTCCACTAGTAAACTGCCCTTGCCAAGCCTTTGGACAATTTTTTCACTGCCAATGCATGCAATCGATACTTCCAATCATCCCTGGGAAACCACGCTCTTGTCCAACTTGGATTAACCTCTGCAAGTCTTGCACATTGGGTCGTCTTAAGTATTCATCTTGAAACAAGGCTATTACCCCCTTCGCAAAACCTCTGAGTACACTCAACTGCAGTAGATTCTCCTATCTTCACGTACTCATCACAAGCATCAGCTGCTACTCCATATGCGAGCATGTGTAAGGCAGCAGTACACTTTTGGATAGGGGTTAAACTAAGCTTGCCCGCATTATTACGACGTTGTGTGAAGTAAACGTCGAAATTTGACATAGAATCCACAATTCGTAGAACGAGAGGCCTATTCATTCGATACCTTCGTCGAAATTGGGCATCAGTGTATGTGCATGATTCGGCAAAGTAGTCGGCCATGAGCCTCTCATGCGCTGCATGATGATCTCTATATATGGACTTTCTCTTGCGCGGTTGTTCTTCTCTCCTAAGCAACTCTTCAAGCAGTTCTTGTTGCCTATCAAACATTTTATCTTCTAACTCCCATTCTTGTTGGAAGTATTCGAGATTGAATTCATTTAGGTTTGGATCCATTGGAGGGTATGTAGAAAAAATGTTGATAGGTATACTCCAAACCCTTCGTCTTTAATTGCAGGGAGTTGTCAATTCATACCAGAGAGTTGTCAATTCATACATTTTTTAACTTTAATTGCAGAGACTTGTCAATTCAATTGGAGAGGGAGTAGTCATTTCAATTGGATTTATTCAAATAAAAAACAACGATTTTATTCAACACTCCAATTTCAACACACAAAACACTTAAAAAAACACTTAAAAACACATAAACAAACTAACAGACAAACAACAACTTCTTCATTTGCCAAACAGTTCTTTCCTCAACAACTGATATGCTTCTTCATCTTCATCGTCACGATCTGGTTTGTTTTTCAAAAATCTCCACATCTCCATATTCTTGGCACGAGCGAGGACATTCATAGCTTCAACAATACTTGCTCTTTTCGCTTCCGCCTTTTCACGAGAGGTGACTATATTGGATAACTCATCCTGAAGTTCGACCTTCGATTTCCTTGGTTTACTGGACGAAGCTCTAGCTTTCTTCTTTGTCGTGTCCCTACCCTCAGGACGTACGAGGGTAGGAGCGGAGGATTCAACATCTTCACTACTACTCTTTCTTTTCGAACCGCTACTACCCGATACTGCTACTCCTGGCATATATTTTGGTTGCATACCAACATTTTGAGTAATTTCCGGGGCTTGCATATTTGGATTTTGAGGGTTGGTATTTTGAGGCTGGTTAGGAAGGGGCTTGCATATTTGGATTTTGAGGGTTGGTATTTTGAGGCTGGTTAGGAAAGTTGTAGGAGAAATTATGATAATTTTGTGAAGGATCCATTTGAAAAAGTTTGAAGAATATAGAAGCAAAAGCAAAGAGAAGGAGAATAAGGTGTTGAAAACTCAGATTTTTTTTGTGTCCAAATTACACAAGACTAATCTCTATATATAGAGGTGAAAATATAAAAATTATTGCTATAAAAATTATAAATTAATTCCTAGTATTTATCTCCCAAAATATCATTTAAAAATTAGGAGTAAAACAAAAAACGCCAACCAATCAAGCCTTGACACATGGCTTGATACATGGGCTGATCACATTTCGCGGGACCCACGCGGTCAGAAAAACCGGAGGTGAAATTTTCACCCCTCCGACTCCGATTTTCCATTTCACCCCCCAAAAACCCACCTGCTGGAGCAAAAAACCCCCCCAAAACCCACCTGCTGGAGGTAGTCTAAAATGAGTAAACTGACTGTTGACCCCACAACTCTGACACTTTTTATGCTTTCCTCTCCAAAAACAAACAACCAAACAGCCCCTTAGGGGATTTTTAAACTATTTGGGTGTGACCCCTGTGAGTTAGTCCATGACCCATTTTTAGTAAGTTGCTAAACACATACTTAGAGGCTGAAGGAGATAAATCTATGGAGGAAATACATAGTTTAGTTTAAACAGTAAAATTTGAATACATTGATGATGAAGTCGTTGGTGTTAGAAGGGATAAAAAATGAGAGGCCCCCTATGTTGGGAAGGGTATTTTATATTTAAAGATTCTTCTAGGGTTGATGTCATAAGGCGAATTGGAAAAGTAACGGGCTCTTGCTGTGGTAGATTTTATAAGTCGATCAATGTGTCTTTTTTCAAAGGTCCGCGTGACATTTGATAGTAGTGTGTTGAACGCAAATTACACTGACGCAAAAGATGTGATGATCCATTCTATATTTCTATTTAGAGTATAGTGTTACATAAACGCTGATTGAAGAGAGAATGGAGGCCTCACATACTTGATGAATATAGACATTGGGCCATCATGCTAATTGGTTTTGGTTTAATATATATCCTAAATTTAGGATTAAATTGTAATAAAAAAATCTTCACACTATTTTTTTTTCCTTTGCTAGTTTACTTAACTTCTACGAGGTATATATATATTTTAAATAAAAGTAACCTCTTTAGCATTTACTTTATCCTCTCGTTATGTTATTTAGTCCTGATTTACACGCACAGAAGTGATAAAGTAAAATTTCAAAATTATTATTAACATGTTTATAAGTTTATTTATCATTTACTAAGTTGATAACAGTAACTTAAAATAACAATCAGTTAATAATATTTCTCTTTACTCCTTTTCTCCAAGTTCACAAATTGAATACATCATGGCTCAGCCACCTGGCTACCTTTTCTATGCTTGGGTCACCATAACTATGAGGCCCTATAGCAGTTTTCTGCATGGGCCTCTTGGATCGGGCTTATATGGTAGCAAACTATCATCATTTTTCCTCCTAAATTGGAATACTTGATTCGAAGAAAAATACATGCCTTGTGTTGTGTATTTTTGAATAGAATTGAAACCTTGATTGCGTTTAATAAATGGAAAAACAAGCAAGAAAAATAAAGAGTGATATATTATGAGCTGGACGGGCAAATTATTTAGCCCAAACCAACCCTATCTTTTAATGATCGACTCTTGGAGCTCGGCCCAGTTATGACCCATCTTGTTAAAAGCAGGCCGTAGTTGGACCAGACTCTCTCTCTCTCTCTCTCTCTCTCTCTCTCTCTCTCTCTCTTCTTTGGCTTTTATCCCCTGCCTCTTATGCTTGAAAAAAATAACTCCATTCGTTCCTTGTTTTTTTATTTGAAGTGGTCCAGTAGAGTGATACTCGTTTGTTAGCTGTGCATTGAGAGATATGGCTAATAAGTAGGTGGGTTTGGAAAAGAGAGGAGAGCTTGGTGACATTTTTAATGAGATAGTTAATGAATTTTGATAGGATTAATGTAGAGAGATCATGATACATGACATATGAAAGCTTTAAAATACAGGTCTAATAGTAGATAAATAGATACTATTTTCAAAACAATAATAATGATATAGGCTACAACATGTGTCACTTGTCATTTCTACCACTAGTAACATATATTTTAGTATACTAGTATTTAACACGTGCTTCGCACATGATGTATACTAAATAATGATATGAGACTAAAACTTTTGAAGGTCATCTGGCATTGCACTCGCTCACGATTTTTTTTAGAACAACGAAGAGGACTCGAACAGAGTCTCCAGCCACCCACTCGCCATGAATTTATTAATATTTACATTAGTTTTTCTCTTCACAAAATTCCATAGTTGTATAACTAATATATTGATATTTTTTTCATAAATTGGAGGTGAAACTGATTGTAGATCCATTCATTTCCTAAAAAAGAAAAAGCAATATAATTTTCTCTCTTAATTATCGCCTGTGAAATCTTATCGACTGCAAGGTATCCTGGTCACTATAATCAAGGGACTGATTCCTCTCCCAAAATTCTGACTTCCTCCTTTTTTTTTCCTTTTGACTCTTTTAGTGTTTTCTTTTGTGCATTTGAGCATCCATATATAGCATAATTTTATGCAACTCTTGTCCAAGTAGAATGTTTATGAAAGTTGATAAGTTGTGAAATTATTAGTGCATAATTAATGAAGAATTTTTAATTAGTCGATAAGAGAATATACATGAATGCTTTAATTATAGGTTCATTTTCTCACTAAAAATCATATTAAATGCATTATTAGTGGGTTTAGAATTGGAGATGTCAAAATTTATTTTATTAGCTAGGATTTAGTTATTGTATTGCAATAGTTTTTCATAAAATAATAAGATACATCAAAACTAAACTGAAAACCCAAAAGCACAGTAAAAAAATGTGGATTAACGATGTTCCTAATCAGACTATAAAACATCGTGTAAAAAATGATGGTGAGTCTTCAAGCAATACTACAAAATCATTAATTTCCTTAGATCACACATGAGCCATTATATTATCCATTTGACGAACTATCTAAAAATCTCATTCCTCAAGTCATGTGCAACATTGTTGAAAATCATCCACAAAGTGTCTGAAAATCGAGTGTTGCTCCACCCCATTATGGATATCTCTAATTACCACATTCGCATCTTCTTCAAAAATTATCTTTCCACATCTAATGTCAAGAGCAAATGTAATAGCTTCCTACACCGCTTGGAATTCCGTATGTTTAGAATTACATCGTATCTAATTGCTATGATAAGTATATTACAATAGTTAGTGATATATATTATGATAATTTATGTGATATATATTATGATAATTTATGTGATATTCTAGACTACACCAAGAGGTTAACATTTATATTAGTAT
Organism: Asparagus officinalis; assembly: GCF_001876935.1. Classification (NCBI taxonomy): domain Eukaryota; kingdom Viridiplantae; phylum Streptophyta; class Magnoliopsida; order Asparagales; family Asparagaceae; genus Asparagus; species Asparagus officinalis. The sequence continues at coordinate 75,296,167 of NC_033795.1, read as the reverse complement.
TTCTCTCCATGAATTTTTTATACATCAGATGCACATATCAATATATTATAGCATTGAATTAGATGTTACATGTTTAATTAAATATTAAATTATCTTAAATTATGATATATTTTATAAATATAAGTTATGATACTATTATCTTATATATTAAAATTATATATTTATTGTGTAATATCTAATATCTAAAGTGAAATATTTATCTTATTTAACATAACACTAATATGGTTAAAATTTATAATATATCAGTTCTTATGTTTAGTGCAATAATAATTATAGTATAATAAATAGAATGAATTAAATAAAATTTATGATTAAATTTTATAATACATATTAGTTTATAGTATTAGTTCTCATATTTTTTGCAAGAATAATTATAATGTAATAAATAGAATGAATTGAATAAATTTCAAGGCATTATTGTGAATTATCACATTTTGGATGGGTAAAAGAGGCAATCAAAAGTTTTTACACCCCAGCCCTCTTTTATATGTAGTGTAGATATATATAGTAATATATATCTGAAATGAACTTTTGTCAGTTATATTAAAATTATAATAATAGAACAGCGACAATCAAATTAGTATATTGATTTTCATTTCTGTCAATTATATTAAAAGTATAATAATAGACCAATGACCATTAAATTAGTATATTTATTATCAAACTCTATTGTAGTAAACTAACATATGTAGATTTCACTTCTTTCATATACCGATAACTCAATGGATAAGATACTTTAGACACAATATTGGGTCTTTAACAACGGGAAATCTCTTTAGGTTTGTTTGTTTCGTTGTCTAAAAACACAGGAATATAAATTTGGTGCAAAATATACATTTCTATGCATATCTTGGACATGCATTTATGTATTTGTTTTAGCATGAAAAAGATGGCGGAATCTGAGTTTCTTCAACTTGCTGATCTCCAAAGCTCCAAGAAGATTTGAAGAAGCCGAACCGATCTCCTAAAAGTCAGATCCAAAAGATGATCTCCAGATCCAAAAGATGATTGCCAAGATCCGATCTACCAAAAAGCCAGCGATCCCCAAAAGAGAGACTCGAACTCAGTTGAGTTTACCCATATTTATAGGGGGTTTAAGGGGTGTAACTGTCCCCTTAATCCGCTCCTAAGTGGGGCAGAAATCCCTCCAATCGTGGGGGGAAATGGTTTCTGAAACCGTTCAGCTTGAGCTTGAACGAGTCAAGCGCTAAAAATGACGTTCTGGACCCGGACTCTGTATTTTAGACCTGAAACGCAGAGTTGGGCATTTCCAGTTGGCTCAAAACGTAATGGTCGCACCGCTTTAAGAGTCTGAGACGCAAGAATGAACTCTGCGTTTGGATCTGGAAGACAAAGTTGGGCTCTACGTTTTGGACTAAAAATGTAGCAATGAAGGCTGCGTTTAGATCTGGAACGCAGTGATGAACCCTGCGTTTTGGACTGAAAACGCAGCAGTGAGCTCTGCATTTGGATCCAGAATACAGCGATGAACCCTGCGTTTTGGACTGAAAACACAGCAGTGAGCTCTGCGTTTGGATCTGGAGCTCTGCGTTTTGACTCTGGGATACAGAGACGAGCCTCAGGCGGGCTTGATGAGCTTTAAATTAAGTCCAATGTTCCAGCGAAGTCCAGTCTTGCAGACGGACTTCAGAACATAACTTGCTGCGAAGAATATGTCATAACTTTCAAACCGTAAGTCGGAATTGAACGAATTATATATAAAAATCAGCTATCTCGATAAGACGGAGCCAACCAAACCTCCAAAGGGGGTTTTAGCCATCCATTTCGCCAAATTCCCTCCGATTTGAGAGATATCTCTGTTTTGATTTGAAGAGACCAACAATTTGTAGTCTCTTTCGCTAGAGCGTTGCAAAGATCGTCACCTTGTAACCTTCGTCTTGGCTCCTTAAAAATATGAGAGTTATCAGATTGTCACTCCTGATGTTGATTGTGAAGGCTGTTGAATAGAGCTTTCATCAGTTGTTGTGAATATCGTCAGATTGTAACCTTCATCGATCTATGTGAAAGTCTTCAAATTGTAGTATTCTAGAAGTCATCAAATTATAACTGTTCGCGGGGAAATTCATTGCTTTCTTTGTTATTGATTCCATTGTCATCTTGAGTTACAACTTTTTGAGTTACAAAAGATCCGGTCTTTTTATAAGATCCGGTTACAACGAAAATCAAATAAAAATAAACAAAGATTACAACTTTTCTCCTTTTGTGTCGAACAAATCGCGAGCTCCTGTTTTGCGGTCGCTCGCTTGGTGGGTTCTTTGCCTGCGCCGGGGTTATTTGCCGTGGACCACCGCGAGATCTAGATCCGGTCGGATCTACGCAGTACGACGGGTATTATTTCACCAAGGAAATAATAGCCGGGGAGGATTGTTTCACCAAGGAAACAATCGTCCAAGTCTCGGGATCTAAGACCAAGCTTAGATCCGGAGTATGCCTGCGTAGATCTGAGATCTGATCCTCTCGAACACCTGCCTTATTTGACGTTGATGATCGCCGAGCACCAGATCTGAAGGAGTGAGTCCCCGAAGTCCCAAAGTTTCAATCTTTTTTAAGTTCCGAGTCTCCAATCCAGCAGGGCTTCGCCTCTCTCCAAAATTTCCAACCTTTTGAAATGAAGAACCCCTTGGCCTATTTATAGGCTCTCGTTACTGTGCCCGTGCCCGTGTGCACGTGTGGCCAGCTCAAGGTGGCCGGCCACCTCAAGGTGGCTCGGCTCATGCCGAGCCACCCTGAGGTGGCTCGGCCACCCCAGGGGGTGGCTCGGCCTTGGCCGAGCCACCTTGAGGTGGCTCGGCCACCGAGCCACCTCAAGGTGGCTCGGCTGAGGCCGAGCCACCTTGGGGTGGCTCGGCTTTGGCCGAGCCCCCGCGGGCGGTGTTTTCCGACTTTTTCGAGTCGTTGTGTCCGTTTTCCGGTTTTGTCCGTGATTCGGTTGATTGAGACTCTGATTGGTTGATCTGATTTGGCAGTAAGTCGGATTCCTGATTTGGCAGTAAATCCGCTTCTGAGTTCGAGTCCGAAACTGATCTTGATTCGATCGTGATTCATCCGAGTCCGCTCTCGGTTGGATGACTCGTTGATCCCTCAACTCGTTAGCTTGATTCTGCACGCGGATGGATTCATTCCGTTGTTCGCGTGCGATTTGTCGATCTCGTCGCCTCGTTGGTTCGTCGGTTTGTGCCGAGCTGAGCTAAGGGACCTATAAGCAATTTTATATGCCTACAGATACCCCCTCCAAAGTATTTCAGTCTCGTTCTTTTATAGAAGAGTCTGGAATACTTTGGATATGATTGCCCCCACCTTTAGTCGGTGTAATGGGATCTTGGAATGATTCCCGTTCTTGACTCCTTCAATTCTCCAGGCTTTTCGGTGCTTTGTCGAAAGTCTGTAAGAGTTCCGGTGCTGCATTTATTGTCTGACCGTTTGTCGGAATTTTGAACTTTGAAGTCGATTCCTGATTTCTAATTTTTAGCTGACCATCGATTGTGGCGTCGAGTCTTTATGTACAACGCGTTGTCCGGCGTAGTGTGGTTGAGTTATCCTTAAGAATATTTATAAACAATATTCTCCAGGAACTTCTCAAACCAAAAATAGGGAATAGTTTATACTCATATACCTTATTGGAGTATTAAGAAGCAGTTTATACTCGTATACTTTTCGGAGTGTTTTCTGCGCCCAAATGCGCTGAACCGGCTTAAAATGAGCCAAAAAAAAAGGCAGTAAATCGGTTCAAAAAAAATCCTCCGGCTCTTACGAACATGTGGGAGAAGAGTGAGTAAATGAAGGGCTGAATCGTCGCTCGATTTGAAGTCGTTTTGATGCTCGGTTCGGCTTCAATTTGGATTCTGGTTCAAATTTGGTTCAAACTGGTTCAATTTGGCTCAAACTGGCTCATTCTGGTTCATTCTGGCTCAATTTGGCTCATTCTAATCTGGTCTGGTCCAGCCAGGCTCAATCTGACTCAATTTGGCTCATTGTGGCTCATTCTGGCTCAATCTGGCTTGGTCTGGTTCAACCCTGGTCTGGTCTGGTTCAGCCAGATCTGGTTCAAGGCTATAAAAGATGGTTTTTTCTTCATTATTATTATTATTTTTTTTCTTCTCTTTCTAGGGCCGGCCCCCCCTTGTCCTATTTTCTTGATTTCTCTTCACTCAAGCGTCCGATCTCCTTAAAAACTTGATATTCGTCTTAGATCTAGTACTCCTTTTGATCCTTGACTGAAAAATCCTTCAAAACTTCCATTTTTGGAATTTCTCTCAGGCCCCTCGAGCGTGTGGTTCGAGCACTTTCAAGATCTAATTTTTGTCGGATCCTCGAGCTTCCCCTCAGGTATATCTCCATAATTTTAGCATTTTTTTATGCTTAATTTAATTTATGAACTCGTGGGGTTGCGTGCGAGGGTTAGGATTACGATTCGTCGCCTCAAGCTCGTCTTTTTAGGGGATAAAAAAGTGATTTTTATTTCTAGATCTGACCTCTTGAATTCTTTTTTGTAGGCCATTATGTCGCGAGTATCGAGAGGTCGTTTTCCTGCTGCATCGGCTGATGGCGCGCTTCCCTCATACGCTGGTGAGCAATTTTTTTTGACCTTTTCGAAAATTTACAAATTAGTCCTCTTTTTTCTGGATATTTGCAAATTGGTCCATTTTACCCCCCGTTGTTCTCCTTGGTGAGGCAACCGGGAAAGGCCTTGGTTCTCCTTGGTGAGGATCGACGCTTTATGGAAATTTTGCAAATTAACCCTCTTCTTCTGAGAATTTGCAAATTAGTCCTTTTACCCCATTTTGCTCTCCTTGGTGAGGCGATCGGGAAAAGCCTTGATTCTCTTTGGTGAGGATCGACGCTTTAAAGATGAGTTTTGCTTGGTCAAAACCATATCTCATAATAAAGGGGGCGTTTTGACGAGGGTGTGATTTGATGCCTCGAGCTAATCTTTCAGGGGGGTAAAAATGCAATTTTGAGGGGTTTTTATGCAAAAATTAGGGCTGAAATTATTTTTTGAATCTAACCCTTTGAGTTATTTTGCAGGCCGTCATGTCTCGCGCCTCGAGAGGTCGTTCCCCTGCCATGTCGGTTGATGGCGCGCCTCCCTCTTATGCTGGTGAGCTACTTTTTGCAAATAAACCCTTTTTTCTTATAAATTTGTAAATTGACCCTTTTTTAAACCCCACGTTGTTCTCCTTGGCGAGGCAATCGGGAAGAGCCTTGATTCTCCTTGGTGAGGATCGACGCTTCAAAGATATGTTTTGCTTGGTCAAAACCATATCTCAAAATTAAAGGGGGCGATTTGACACTACATTGCGTTTTATAAGGCAGGGATATGTTGTCGACATACCCTGTTTTGTGATTGCACAATGTGGCCAAATCGTCTCACCCTTTATAAGGCAATGACTCTATCTTAGCTATTTGTAAGATGAGTTCAATTTCCTTTTATAATCGAGACTAACCAGTGTTTAACTGTCTATTTTGCAGTGGGGTACCCTTCTGGATCATTCCCGTCCCACGCAATATATGGACGGCGTGGCGAGCATTATTCGAACTCCAACGATCCTTCCCCTATTCCAGCTACCCCTCAGTTTGCTTCGGACACGTCGACTGAGGTTGCCCAAGTGGTGAGGGAAGGTGGTCATCGAGCTATTCGCCAGCTAATCACAGATGCGCCTTTTGTGAAGGACGCCAGCTCTACTCAGCCTCTTCGAAAGAGCGATTTCCTATTTGGTGATTCTGTCGATGACCCAGAAGCCGTATTCATTGGTGCTGAGCATTGGCTTCACAAGACCGGCAATGGCTTCATATACTTGCCGGAGATTCCTCGGCATCGTTCATTGACTGAGCTCAGATGTCAGGCTGTGACACGGGAGATGTCGTGGCGCTTGACAGAGGATCATATGAGTGTCCATTGCGGCTATATCACTCATTCGGCGGTTCCTGGTTCGTGCAGAAGTCGTGTTACCGGATTGCGTCCTGGTGTATTGGGGCTGGACGAACCACCACGTAACGAGTTCCTTGCTACCGCTTCCACCTTGAGGAATCGTCTCGCTGTTCTGGGACGGGAGATGCCAGCGACACGTCACAGGTTTTACGGTTGGGTCCACTCTTCGGACAAGTCTTGGTGGAGCCGCATGACGACATACGTCTTGAGCCGATGGGGCGAGGAGTTGCATGCTTGCGGTTTGTATGCAGCCGTTCGTGCCACCGTGTATGGCTTGCCTATCAGTTTGAGACATTTCTGTGCTTTGTTCGAGCTATATAATCCAGACTCGAACACTTTTCTGACCCGGCAGGGGGAGTTAGGCTTGGCTCTTCACGAGATGCACAGGATTTCTGGCTTGTCCATGGGACAGATGCTATACCAGGAGTACTTTCCTTCCAGTCATGAGTTGAGCCAATTAAAAGATCGCATGCCTGACCGTTATGAGACTCTATGGGACCTCACTTGTCATTACCATATTGCTTTGGCACAGTCGGAGCCCTTAGCAAAGAGGACCAAGGTATGTGTGAGTCTGAAACAATTTGCGAACTACTTGTTCAAGAATCTGGAGAGCACTCATGGCGAGGATATTTGTGAGCTGGCCCCATTCACTCCTTCAGAGGTGAACAGTCTACTGAAGAAGATCGGCGCTCAATCTTACACCACCGGCGGTCCTGAGGGTGGCTTTCCTGCGAAGACCAAGTTCAAGTCATTCTTGTGGCACGCTACCGCACCAATTCGACCAATGACACTTCTTGCTGGCTTTCTTGCTATCTGGTTGAAAAAGTGCGTGGTTCCATATCAGTCTGGCGACGCCTTGCCCTTGGAGGTACTTTACCCAGCAGTTCAGCTCGCCTATAAGAAGGAACTCTCACTTCTTCCGGTGATGGTGGCTAATATTCACCGAGGACTTCGACAGCTTTCCAGTGCGTTCACACGGAAGGAGACCGATTTACCAGGTCAGATTCCCACGCTTAAGGTGGAGCTCCCGTACGCTTATCTGATGGCCTGGTTTGTCCTTCATCGCTCGGATATGATGTCGGTGCCGAACGCCACAGACCATTCTGTTCCCCTGCTACAGTTGCTTGAGAATGGCAGGTGGGAGGGCCGCGGATTTTCTGATGTCAGACAGCAGTTGCAGGTCCATAAGTGTTGGGCATTCTCTACTTGTTTTCCGCAGTTCTCCGGTCGATATGGTGAATGCTTGATAGATGATGAGAGGCCTAGAGAGTACCGGACTTATTTAGACATCGGCTGCTTCAACTGGCTAGTGAATATTAGGCCCGGCTATCTGACTTTCCGGGTGAGGGATCAGTGCTTCATCGAACCATATCTACCGTGCCGATTCGCTCGCCAGTTTGGCTATGACCAGCTTTACATTGGGAATCCTCGTCAGCAGCTTCGTACTCATAGTGGTTTGATAGACGGTCTCCGCGCTTGGTTGTGGACCGTGACTGGCTGTACTGGTGTTAGATTTAGTCTCCCGAGTGCTGACCGGCAGTTGAACCTTACTTTCTTGAGCTGCAAATGGTTGTTAGCAGCCAACAAGACTATCCCTGTGAAGCCAATCGCAGAGTTAGAGGCTGAGGCAGCTTCCCAGGTTGATTCCCGCAGGATTCGGGAAAACGCCCGGGCACAGAGGATACGGAACAAGACTCGTCGGATTGACGAAGAGGGACAGAGGACATTCCATTCCACAGACGAGGCTTCGGGCGGGGATCCCGAAGATTACGATGACTTTTCCGAGCGAGGTTTGCACTTCATCTTTTTCTTCTATCTTCCAGAAGTGTTGAAACTGACTATGGTTTGATGTTCCAGATACCACAGTTGATCAGGATGAAGATTTCCGTCCTCCTCCTCAGGCGAGACCTTCGATCCCTATTGCTAGGCGGAAGAGATTGGCCCGCAAACCTCGTGTAGCTTCACGAGCATCTGACATGGATCTGGCTGGAGATGACCCTATTAGTGACAGAGGTAACGTCTACTCTTTGAACCATTTTCTTGGTTATTCTGAACATTGACTCATGCTTTTCCATTTCTATATAGGAGTGCGTGGGGAGGATGAGATGAGTCCCGATCCTGTTCCCTTATCTCCCGATGAGTCTGACCCACTACCCCCTGTAGAGAAGTCTACAGGGGTTGCTGACATTAGGGAGGAGATCAGTGTAGGACCAGATTCTGTGAGTCAAGGTACATCTATCACTGACAGCGTATTTCTTTAGATAATACATTAATGAATTTGTGTATCCTCTAACTGTCCTCTACTCCTTGCTCCTTCAGATAATTTGCAGGAGGCGAACCTTGGAAACGAAGAGGCTGATGCACCCGTGAGAGGTAACTCATTTCCATTAGTTGTAGTCTCTTCATTATTCTTTGGCACTTATATTCTTTTATGTCAGATTTCTCCATCGACGATTTTGACGAGGGAAGCCTGTTTGCGGACACTCCTATGATGCACTACATATATAGCTCACCTCAGATTGATGACCAGCTACCTGGAGACATGTTTCCTGAGTCCGCATTTGCTAACAATCCTGAGGATGGTTCCTTTGAAGGTATGTGCCTCCTGCTGAGTTGATTATAGGACTAGTCGACCTTGACTAATGCAGCTATAATGTAACGCCTCTGCGAATTCTGTTTTGAATTTGACAGGAGCTTTTGTTGAGAAAGACCATGTTGAGCCGGCTGTGCGACCAACTCCACCAGTCGATGCAGCTACAGTTGTTACATCTCCATCACCCCCAGTGACTCGAGGGGAAGGAGGTATAATTTAATTAGCTGAGCGATGCCGTTCATTTCCTCATTGAGGCTTTTGACGAACTTCTCTTCTTTGTGTAGGGCTTCCTTCTCAGCTTCATATCCTCGTTAAGGAGTTGTTATCAGGGGATGACCCTGAGAAGATCATCATCAGCGTAGAAGTCCGCTCTTATTTCTCCTCCCTGACTGTTATAATTGGCAAACTCCTCCACGACGGACTTTCTCTTCGCCAATTTAAGCCCTACCTCGATTCCAAGATAAACTTGATTAGGGACATAGGATGTCCGGATCTAGCGACGGCTATGGTTGATGACCTTGATCGCTTAGAGCGTGAGCTTCAGATGTTTCATGAGCTCCGGGATACAGGTGCCTCTTCATTCGTTGCTGCCGAGTTGGATGCTCGCTTACAGACATGGCGCAGTACTCGGATGGTTGCTGAGCTCGAGATTCAGGTGCAGCGGGACCGCATAGATCGAGTTGAGGCTGATTTCGCCACTAGATCTTCTTTCCTCGAGGAGCTTGATTCTCAGATAGATCAGCTCCGACGAGAACTCCGTGAGAAGGAAGACACAAAGATGCAGAATCAGCAAGCAAATGCTGCTTTATCTGATGAGCTGAAGTCCTTGAAGCAGAGACTGGCTGAGACAGAGGAGGATGCTGTGAGGACTTTAGCTGCGAACGAAGAGTCTGTTAGAGCTGAGTTGCAGGAGGAGCTTAGACGCTCTTATGACGAGAAGTTATCTGAATTCAGTCAGCAGATTCTTAGCCATGGGCTTGATGTATGATTTTATTTGCTGAAAACCTTGACATTTGATTCTCTTTAGTGGAATTGGTTTTTATCTTTATCTTTATTATGATTCCTCATCACGTTTGAAATGATTGACCATAATACTCATAGGATTTTTGGCAAACCCCCAGCCTTCAACGGGTTTGATTAGCCTTTACCGACTACCGTTTGAGTCGGGCTAGCATGCGGATTATCGGAATCCGTTCCGCATGTAACGTTGTGCTAAGGGAATGAACTCCCTTAGACTTCGTGCTATGATGTCGAATACATAGACTTCGCCATTGTTACGGGAATAGGCTACCCGGCGACACGTGTTAGGTGTTGACTTTAGGATTTTTTGGCTAACCCCCAGCCTTCAACGGGTTTGATTAGCCTTTACCGACTACCGTTTGAGTCGGGCTAGCATGCGGATTGTCGGAATCCGTTCCGCATGTAACGTTGTGCTAAGGGAATGAACTCCCTTAGACTTCGTGCTATGATGTCGAATACATAGACTTCGCCATTGTTACGGGAATAGGCTACCCGGCGACACGTGTTAGGTGTTGACTTTAGGATTTTTGGCTAACCCCCAGCCTTCAACGGGTTTGATTAGCCTTTACCGACTACCGTTTGAGTCGGGCTAGCATGCGGATTGTCGGAATCCGTTCCGCATGTAACGTTGTGCTAAGGGAATGAACTCCCTTAGACTTCGTGCTATGATGTCGAATACATAGACTTCGCCATTGTTACGGGAATAGGCTACCCGGCGACACGTGTTAGGTGTTGACTTTAGGATTTTTGGCTAACCCCCAGCCTTCAACGGGTTTGATTAGCCTTTACCGACTACCGTTTGAGTCGGGCTAGCATGCGGATTGTCTAACTCCGTTCGCATGTAACGTTGTGCTAAGAGAATGAATTCTCTTAGACTTCGTGCTATGATGTCGAATACATAGACTTCGCCATTGTTACGGGAATAGGCTACCCGGCAACACGTGTTAGGTGTTGACTTTATCCCTACTTAGGTTTCGGGATAAAATACCCCAGACTGGTCTTCTGGTGTCTTTTTCTACGGCGAAAGACTAAACCGGCGACGCGTGTTAGGCGTCGGCATATCCCTTCTTAGGATTCAGGATGACATTCCCCATGCGTGTAAGGCATGGATTTTGGTGTTATTAATGACGACCTGCCACAATGTTGAATATGTGGACGGGTGTTCTTTTTAACGGTTAAGAACTAACCGGCAGCGCAGGTTAAGCGCAGACTTATCCTTGCTTAGGTTTCAGGATAAAATACCCCAGAATCAGACTCTGGTGTCTTTTTGTGCGGAAAAAGACTAAACCGGCAGCGCGTGTTAGGCGCAGACTTATCCCTGCTTAGGATTCGGGATAAACTTCCTAGGATGAATCCTAGATTGATAGATTCTTAGAAAAGGTTGGTGCGGGAAAGGAAGAATTTTATATTCTATTTCCCGGTCTTCTTTTAGGGTGAAGGCGAACCCAACAGACAAGGAAGGAAGAATTTTATATTCTATTCCCTGATTCTGGAAAGGAAGAATTTTATATTCTATTTCCAGCGAAGAAGAAACTAGAAGTGGGGTGTCCACTCCGAGAATCTGGAAAATTTAGATAAACTTGCCTTTTATAGGATGAGTTATCTAAACTGAAAATGGGTCCTTCGTTTATCGAAGTGGTATTTTCAACTCCGGTTATAACCATGAACAAGGTTTAACCAAAGAGAAAAAGGGAAGGAGTTCTTTCGTTTATCGAAAAGGGACTCCGAACTGAAAGTGGACCTCTTGTTCATGGAAAGAATCAAGAGGGCCAGAAAAACATTTTTGGTGGACTCACTGTCAATTGAAATTGATCAGTGAGGGATTTTGGTGGTGACAATGATTTTGGGTTATCCTCTAGAATATTAAGTGTAATATTCTTCGAGGAACTTCCCGGTAAATGAGTTATCCTGAATGTACTAGGGATAGTACTTTTTCAGGAACTTCCCATTTATTGGCATTAATTGCCTGGCGCCCTCTTGAGTAATCAGGCGATATGCGCCGTTTGAATAGACTGTGTCTATTACAAACGGTCCTTCCCATTTGGGTTCGAATTTACCTTTCTTCTTGGAGGTGAGAATTATTGGTCGGCGAGCAGCGAGGACCAGATCTCCTTCCTTGAAGCTTCTCTGTCGGACTCTTTTGTTAAAAGCCCTTGACATCCTGGCTTGGTAAAACTCGATGTGTTGTTGAGCCTCCAAACGCTTTTCATCCAGCCTCTCGAGCTCTTCGAGACGCTTCTGATGTTGTTCCTCCGTCGTCATCTCCGTTGCGAGGGCGATCCGAAGGGACGGAATCTGAATTTCCAGCGGTAGCACAGCTTCACATCCGTATACCAGCGAATACGGGGTAGCTCCCGTAGGCGTGCGTATGGTGGTGCGATAAGCCCAGAGTGCTTCACCGAGTTTATCGTCCCAGTCTCGTTTATTGGTCTTCACGAGCTTTGACAAGATCTTGATGATCGTCTTGTTAAACGCCTCCGCTAATCCATTCGCGGCGGGGTAGTAAGCTGTCGACGAAACATCTTCGATTTTGAACTTGTCGCAGAATCTGACGAAGGCATTGCTTATGAACTGTGGACCGTTGTCATGAATGATCCTTCTTGGCACGCCGTGTCGGTAAATGACATGATGCTTGATGAAATTGATGACGTTGTTCGTCTTCACTTCTCTAAGCGGAATCGCTTCAGCCCACTTTGAGAAATAATCTGTGATCGCGAGGATGAACCGATCACCTTTGACTGAAGGGGGAAAAATAGGACCGACTATGTCCATGCCCCAAGTCTCGAACGGCCAAGACGTGGTTGACGTGTGCAACTGCTCTGGCGGTTGATGCATATAATTCGCATGTATCTGGCAAGCGTGGCATTCTCGTGCGTATTCGATTGCGTCACGAACCATCGTTGGCCAGAAATATCCCATCCTCCTGATGCGATCATACAGTTTAGGACCGGGCTGATGCGCACCACATTCTCCTTCGTGTGCTTCCTTAAGAACTTCCTTTGCTTCTCTGTTCGAAAGGCATCGGAGCAAAAGACCGTCGTACCCTCTACGGTATAACGTATGGGTCTCGGTATTATAGAAGAATCTTGGAGCTCTTCGGCGGATTGATTCCTTTTCTTTTACATCCTCTGGCAAGATACCATATTGGACGTAGTCGATGATAGGAAAACGCCAATCTCGGGACTCAGACCCAATTTGAGTTGAATTCACCTCTTTGGCGTTCACGTTTCTATCCTCTTCTTCTTCAATCTCCGTACTGTATATGGGTACGCAGAGTTGATGCGTCCGTACTGTGACTAACAGCTCAGCTTCGGGAGGCTGTGCCAGTGATACTGCTAGTGCCGCCAGTGCGTCTGCATAAGCGTTCTGGAGACGAGGGATGTATTCAATAAAGAATTCTTCGAAAGATTCTGCCATTTTGATGGCTTCCTGGTGGTACGGGATCAGGTCTTGATTCCTGACTTCATACTCACCGCGAACTTGGTTGACTATCAATTGCGAATCTCCAAAAGCTTCGAGATATTCGACCCCCAGCTCTTTGGCGAAACTGAGTCCAATGAGAAGCGCGTTGTATTCGGCAACATTATTGGAGCACGGACTAGTCAACGAATAAGCCCGAGGCATCACGTGCTTTCCAGGGGAGATTAAGACGACTCCAACTCCAGAGGAAACTGTAGGACATCCCGGGGTTATTACTCTATTAACTGCCCTTGAGGCACCATCGAAGTATAATTGCCATACTTGTTGGTGTGATGTGGTGTTAACCTCGTGGGTTTCATCCGGCAAGTCATCATATACTTCTGCCGTATCTGTGGTCGGGTTTGCCGCCAAAAGGTCACAAATCGCCTGTCCTTTTATCGACTTCTGCTGCTTGAAGTGCAAATCGTATTGGGACAAGAGAAGGGCCCACTTCGCTAGCCGCCAATTCATAGAGGCCGGTTGCGTCATAAACACCCGTACTGGATTAACGTTGGAGATAACGTAGATCGTCTGTCCCACCAGGTAATGCCGCATCTTTTGCATCGCAAATACCAATGCAAGGCATTCTTTCTCAATCATCGGATATCGAGACTCAGCGCCTACCAAGGTCCGACTGAGGTAATAAACTGCCTGTTCGTGACCGTTATCATCGTCTTGCGCTAGTAAGGCACTTATCGAGTGGTTCATCGCCTTGAGATAAATCAAGAACGGTTTACCAGATTTCGGTGCAACGAGAACAGGAGGGTTCGCCAGATATGTTTTGATATCTTCGAACGCTTTTTGGCAGGCATCATCCCAGATGAATGATACTCCTTTCTTGTTCAGCTTAGAGAACGGTTGGCACTTCCCAGAAAGATTTGAGATGAAACGCCGGATATAAGCTAAACGCCCTTGCAATCCTCTGAGTTCTCTCAGATTCCTCGGGGGCTGCAATTCATGTATCGCCTTCACCTTATCAGGATCGATATGTATACCCTTAGTGGTGACGACGAACCCAAGAAATTTTCCGCTGGACATTCCAAGAAATGATTTAGTGGGGTTCATCTTCAACTGATGACTCCTCATGAGATCGAACATTGTCTTCAAATCCTTGATGTGATCTTCCTTGTTGCGGCTTTTCACAACCAAATCATCAACGTAGCATTCGACTGTTTTCCTGAGATGTTCTTGGAAAATCTTAGTCATCGCTCGCTGGTATGTGGCACCGGCATTCTTCAGACCGAAAGGCATCACCGTATAGCAGAAGACGCCGAGGGGTGTTCTAAACGCCGTATGCTTCTCATCCTCTGGATGCATCTTGATCTGGTTATATCCCGAAAATCCATCCATGAAGGACATCCTCTCAAATCCACATGTATTGTCGATAATGACATCCGTGATTGGGAGAGGGAAATCGTCTTTCGGACATGCTTCATTCAGGTTCCTGAAGTCGATGCAAATCCTGATTTTGCCATTCTTCTTCATGACGGGAACGATGTTGGCTAACCAGTCTGGATGTTGTTCCTCTCGGATAAATCCTGATTCGATCAACTTCTTAACCTCTGCCTCAATGGCTTCCATAATCTGCGGACGAAACCGTCTTTGCTGTTGCTTGACAGGTTTGGCATCCGGCTTGATATCGAGGCGGTGCATTGCGACATTGGGGTCGAGCCCTGGCATGTCTTCATAATTCCATGCGAAGACGTCGATATATTCCCTGATGAGAGCAATCAATTCCTCCTTCTCATCTGGGGGAAGACTGTCGCTGATGAATATAGGCTTTGGGTTGGCCTCATCACCCATGTTAATCTGGACTATTTTATCTTCAGTGGGTGGTTCTCTTTGCTCGAACCTATCGCCATATTGCATATTCAGATGGTGAACCCACGGGTCTTCCCATGTTGGCATTTGATCGTCGTCTTCCATGGTGGATGGATCGGCTGTAGCCATATTTGACATTAGGGTTTTGAAGACTTCTCCCAGACTTGTATCGGAGTCCCACTCTGAAGCATCGGGAGAGTATCCTTTCTTGGCTTTGTTAGCAATTTGATCGATGATTTGCCAACCACATTCGTCATCTGATGAAACATAACCTAAGCCTCGCCCATATTTATAATAATCCTCAGGTTTACCTTTTGGTACATATACTGCTTTGGCTGGATTACGAGGACCTCGATCGAAGTATAAACCTTCTCCGAGTGTGAAATCGTAGCCCTGCTTTTCCATGAGCTTGCGCGCTTCTGGACTATACTTGGATAGATGTCGACCAGGTTTGTCATCATCTTCGTCTTCACTTAGGAAATGATCTGGTAACGGAGAGCTTTTTCCTTTACCGTAAATCACTTCTTTAGCACCTCTTACTTTGTTCGGGATGACCATGGTTGTTCCGAAAGAATGCTGGAGGTGTTCCTTCGTTACATAGGATGATCGGATCGGCATATACAACTCAGGATTGTCGTACAGCTCTTTCATCACATCATCAAGAGACAAGGAGTACTCTAAATCATCTTTTATTGCAATATCGGCAAGTTGCCAGTTACAACCTCCATCTGACGATTGTTCATCGTCAAGATTGATTACAAAGGGTACAATGTCATTTAAAACAAAACCGCCATTGTAATCGAATCCGGCTTCAGAATCAGCTTCTTCTCCGCTGTCTGTGCCCTGGGCCGATGGTTCAGTATCGGATTCGTTACCATAAAGGAGAGAATCGGTGAAATAATTCTCATACCCCTTGAATGGTTGCTTATCCGCGACCACCGTCCTAACCTCATTGTCAGTGTCGACATACTTCAAACACTGATGGAGAGTAGAGGGAATTATCACATTACTATGGATCCAAGGCCGACCCAATAGTAAGTTGTACGAAGTCTCCGCATCAATCACATAACACGTGACTTCTGTCTTCAGATCTCCCATCTGGCACTTCACCCGGATCTTACCCAAGGGTCTTGACCCACTAGTGTTGAATCCATAAATAACAGTGCCTGTGGACGCCAACTTGCTTACTGGGATGCCGAGGAAATGCATCAATCGAAGCGGCATAATACTCACAGCAGAACCCGGATCCACTTGGATTCGGTTGACTTGGCTGGAGCCAATATATCCGACGAAATATAACGGCCAATCGTGGTTCGAATTCTTCGTCTGCATATCTTCTTTGGTGAAAGTAATGCAGGGAAGGTTTTTAGTCGCTATGTTGCACTGTTGACTCAACGGTTCTGGTTGTTCAGGCACCGGCTTGACTTGAGTCAAAAATACCTCTGCATTGGCCAAAGCTTCTTGTAGGGCCTCCCTGGTTTCTTTGGATAATCGCAGCAACTCATACAGCGTTATCCGTGCAGGAATGTTGGCTAATTGCGCCATAATGTCGAAGCTATGCGGAGTCTTCGAGCTTTCCGGTTTGTCTCTTCCAATTGGACGACTGAAACGAGACTGCTTCGGATTCTGTACCTCTTGGGGATTCTTCTCTTTTGGTTTATTCACCGGTTGTCGTAGAGCTTCTTTACCCGGTGTGGGACTTGCAATCACTCCCATCTCCGTGAGAGTTTTGGCTGGTCCCCGCTTGTTCACCCCCTGCTCACTAGGTGGCGGATAATTGTAGTGGTATTCATTTCCGCTCCGTGTCGCAAAAGCTTCTTGTTCTTCTTCAGAGAGCAGGAAAGTGGAGATTCTTTCGTCATCTTCCCCTGGGATAGCAGAGACTCCATAACAAGACTTCCCTTTTCCTTTAGACTTCCTTCCGGATGACGAACCGGCCCATTGTTCATCTTCAATCAGATCTGGATGAACCCAAAGGATTTCGCCACTTGGGGTTGTGTGCGGCACAAGTCCCTTTTGGCGCTGTCCGTGCGGGTTGTCATTCACCGTCTTCATTCCGACTTTGGTGATGCGTTTTGGCTCGAACCAAGTTGTAGGCACCGACCCAAAACTGATTGACACTGCGTTTGCCCCCACATTCTTGGCTGGTTTTGGGGTTATGACGCCTACATCGATAAGTGCCTAGATCTTGTCCTTGAGGTGGTAGCATGATCTCGTAGGGTGGTGGACCGCTCTGTGGTACGCGCAGTACTTCGGGTCTGTCACTTTGTTCGCCCCTTCTTGATCCACGATCGCCGGCAACTGGATCTTGTTGTTCTCCAACAGGTATTTGAAGATGCCGGGAACTTCATCATCCTTGAAGGAGTACACTTTAGGAAACCTCGGCTCCGCAGATTTCTGCTTCTGAGGCCGTTGTTGCCATTGTCCTCGAGATTGTTGGGGTGCTTGTTGCTGCGGCTGTTGCTGAGGTTGCAATTGAAAGGTTTGATTAGCATCAACTACATTAGCTTGTGCCTTACCTTTCCCCCGTGGGACGAAGTTTTGCATTAACCGTCGGTTGGTTCCTCTCGGCCTTCTTCCTTCGGAGGAAACGTTCAGCTTGTTCACCGCGCACCTTCAGATCCTTCCAAGTGTCAGACGGTGCTGTTCCCATTGCTTCCAACACGTCCAACGCAAGGTTGTTGTGGCAAGTTTGGAGGATGAATTCCTCTGTGATCGGGTCCCGGCAATTCATCGCCTTGTTCCGGAACCTTTTGACGAAGGTATCGACTAACTCTCCGTCTTTCTGCTTCTCATCGAGCAACGATCCGATAGATATCTCGGTATCGTCGTCGAAGAAGTTGGCCAGGAACTTGGTCTCCATGTCTTCCCAGTTGTTTACGCTGCCTAGTTTGAGGCGGCGATACCAATCGAAGGCGGCTCCGCGAAGAGTACCGACGAATGACCGCACCATCAGAGGC
>NC_033795.1:75227669-75277364 GCF_001876935.1 Asparagus officinalis | reverse complement strand
CACAAATCGCTTGTCCTTTGATCGACTTCTGTTGTTTGAAGTGCAAATCATATTAGGACAAGAGAAGGGTCCACTTCGCTAACCGCCAATTCATAGAGGCCGGTTGCGTCATAAATACCCGTACGGGATTCACGTTGGAAACGATGTAAATCGTCTGTCCCACCAAGTAATGCCGCATCTTTTGCATTGCGAATACCAATGCGAGGCATTCTTTCTCAATCATTGGATATCGAGACTCCGCGCCTACCAAGGTCCGACTTCGTGACCGTTATCATCGTCTTGCGCTAGTAAGGCACTTATCGAGTGGTTCATCGCCTTGAGATAAATCAAGAACGGTCTACCTGATTTTGGCGCGACGAGAACAGGAGGGTTCGCCAGATATGTTTTTATATCTTCGAATGCTTTTTGGCAGGCATCATCCCAGATAAATGATACCCTTTTCTTGTTTAGCTTAGAGAACGGTTGGCACTTCCCAGAGAGATTTGAGATGAACCGCCGGATGTAAGCTAAACGCCCTTGCAATCCTCTGAGCTCTCTTAGATTTCTAGGAGGTTGCAGTTCATGTATCGCCTTCACCTTATCGGGATCGATATGTATACCTTTAGTGGTTACGACGAATCCAAGGAATTTTCCGCTGGACATTCCAAGGAATGATTTAGTGGGGTTCATCTTCAGTTGATGACTCCTCATGAGATCGAACATCATCTTCAAATCCTTGATGTGATCTTCTTTGTTACGGCTTTCTACAACCAAATCATCAACGTAGCATTCGACTGTCTTCCTGAGATGTTCTTGGAAAATCTTAGTCATTGCTCGCTGGTATGTAGCGTCTGCATTCTTCAGACCGAATGGCATCACCGTGTAGCAAAAGACACCGAGAGGCGTTCTGAACGCTGTATGCTTCTCATAATCTGGGTGCATCTTGATTTGGTTATACCCTGAGAAACCATCCATAAAAGACATTCTCTCAAATCCGCATGTATTGTCGATAATGACATCTGTGATTGGGAGAGGGAAGTCGTCTTTTGGACATGCCGTGTTCAGGTCCCTGAAGTCGATACAGATCCTGATTTCACCGTTCTTCTTCATGACTGGAACGATATTGGCTAACCAATCTGGATGTTGCTCCTCTCGGATAAATCCTGATTCGATCAGTTTCTTAACCTCTGCCTCAATAGCTTCCATGATCTGCAGACGAAACCGTCTTTGCTGTTGCTTGACAGGTTTGGCATCCGGCTTGATATCAAGGCGATGCATTGCTACATTGGGGTCGAGCCCTGGCATGTCTTCATAGTTCCACGCGAAGACGTCGATATATTCCCTGATGAGAGCAATCAATTCCTCCTTCTCATCTGGGGGAAGACTGTCGCTGATGAATATAGGCTTTGGGTTGGCCTCATCACCCATGTTAATCTGGACTATTTTATCTTCAGTGGGTGGTTCTCTTTGCTCGAACCTATCGCCATATTGCATATTCAGATGGTGAACCCACGGGTCTTCCCATGTTGGCATTTGATCGTCGTCTTCCATTGTGGACGGATCAGCTGTAGTCATGTTCGCCATTAGGGTTTTGAAAACTTCTCCCAGACTTGTATCGGAGTCCCACTCTGAAGCATCGGGAGAGTATCCCTTCTTGGCTTTGTTAGCAATTTGATCGATAATTTGCCAACCACATTCGTCATCTGATGAAACATAACCTAAGCCTCGCCCATATTTATAATAA
The DNA here is from genome assembly GCF_001876935.1 of Asparagus officinalis. Classification (NCBI taxonomy): domain Eukaryota; kingdom Viridiplantae; phylum Streptophyta; class Magnoliopsida; order Asparagales; family Asparagaceae; genus Asparagus; species Asparagus officinalis. The sequence continues at coordinate 75,275,641 of NC_033795.1, read as the reverse complement.
TCCTCAGGTTTACCTTTTGGTACATATACTGCTTTGGCTGGATTACGAGGACCTCGATCGAAGTATAAACCTTCTCCGAGTGTGAAATCGTAGCCCTGCTTTTCCATGAGCTTGCGCGCTTCTGGACTATACTTGGATAGATGTCGACCAGGTTTGTCATCATCTTCGTCTTCACTTAGGAAATGATCTGGTAACGGAGAGCTTTTTCCTTTACCGTAAATCACTTCTTTAGCACCTCTTACTTTGTTCGGGATGACCATGGTTGTTCCGAAAGAATGCTGGAGGTGTTCCTTCGTTACATAGGATGATCGGATCGGCATATACAACTCAGGATTATCATACAGCCCTTTCATCACATCATCAAGAGACAAGGAGTACTCTAAATCATCTTTTATTGCAATATCGGCAAGTTGCCAGTTACAACCTCCATCTGACGATTGTTCATCGTCAAGATTGATTACAAAGGGTACAATGTCATTTAAAACAAAACCGCCATTGTAATCGAATCCGGCTTCAGAATCAGCTTCTTCTCCGCTGTCTGTGCCCTGGGCCGATGGTTCAGTATCGGATTCGTTACCATAAAGGAGAGAATCGGTGAAATAATTCTCATACCCCTTGAATGGTTGCTTATCCGCGACCACCGTCCTAACCTCATTGTCAGTGTCGACATACTTCAAACACTGATGGAGAGTAGAGGGAATTATCACGTTACTATGGATCCAAGGCCGACCCAATAGTAAGTTGTACGAAGTCTCCGCATCGATCACATAACACGTGACTTCTGTCTTCAGATCTCCCATCTGGCACTTCACCCGGATCTTACCCAAGGGTCTTGACCCACTAGTGTTGAATCCATAAATAACAGTGCCTGTGGACGCCAACTTGCTTACTGGGATGCCGAGGAAATGCATCAATCGAAGCGGCATAATACTCACAGCAGAACCCGGATCCACTTGGATTCGGTTGACTTGGCTGGAGCCAATGTATCCGACGAAATATAACGGCCGATCGTGGTTCGAATTCTTCGTCTGCATATCTTCTTTGGTGAAAGTAATGCAGGGAAGGTTCTTAGTCGCTATGTTGCACTGTTGACTCAGCGGTTCTGGCTGTTCAGGTATCGGCTTGACTTGAGTCAGAAATACCTCTGCATTGGCCAAAGCTTCTTGTAGGGCCTCCCTGGTTTCTTTGGATAATCGCAGCAACTCATACAGCGTTATCCGTGCAGGAATGTTGGCTAATTGCGCCATAATGTCGAAGCTATGCGGAGTCTTCGAGCTTTCCGGTTTGTCTCTTCCAATTGGACGACTGAAACGAGACTGCTTCGGATTCTGTACCTCTTGGGGATTCTTCTCTTTTGGTTTATTCACCGGTTGTCGTAGAGCTTCTTTACCCGGTGTGGGACTTGCAATCACTCCCATCTCCGTGAGAGTTTTGGCTGGTCCCCGCTTGTTCACCCCCTGCTCACTAGGTGGCGGATAATTGTAGTGGTATTCATTTCCGCTCCGTGTCGCAAAAGCTTCTTGTTCTTCTTCAGAGAGCAGGAAAGTGGAGATTCTTTCGTCATCTTCCCCTGGGATAGCAGAGACTCCATAACAAGACTTCCCTTTTCCTTTAGACTTCCTCCCGGATGACGAACCGGCCCATTGTTCATCTCCAATCAGATCTGGATGAACCCAAAGGATTTCGCCATTTGGGGTTGTGTGCGGCACAAGTCCCTTTTGGCGCTGTCCGTGCGGATCGTCATTCACCGTCTTCATCCCGACTTTGGTGACGCGTTTTGGCTCGAACCAAGTTGTAGGCACCGACCCAAAACTGATTGACACTGCGTTGGCCCCCACATTCTTGGCTGGTTTCGGGGTTATGACTCCTACGTCGATTAACGCCTGGATCTTGTCCTTGAGGTGGTAGCATGATCTCGTAGGGTGGTGGACCGCTCTGTGGTACGCGCAGTACTTTGGATCCGTCACTTTGCTGGCCCCTTCTTGATCCACGATCGCCGGCAACTGGATCTTGTTGTTCTCCAACAGGTATTTGAAGATGCCGGGAACTTCATCATCCTTGAAGGAGTACACTTTAGGAAACCTCGGCTCCGCAGATTTCTGCTTCTGAGGCCGTTGTTGCCATTGTCCTCGAGATTGTTGGGGTGCTTGTTGCTGTGGCTGCTGTTGCTGTGGTTGCAATTGAAAGGTTTGATTAGCATCAACTGCATTAGCTTGTGCCTTACCTTTCCCCCGTGGGACGAAGTTTTGCTTTGGAACACTCGTCGCCGGTTGGCCTCTTTCCGCCTTCTTCCTCTTGAGGAATCGCTCAGCTTGCTCTCCCCGGACTTTCAAGTCCTTCCATGTATTGGATGGTGCTGTCCCCATTGCTTCTAGCACGTCCAACGCGAGGTTGTTGTGGCAGGTCTGGAGGATGAATTCCTCGGTGATCGGGTCCCGGCAATTCATCGCCTTGTTCCGGAATCTTTTGACGAAGGTATCGACTAACTCTCCGTCCTTCTGCTTCTCATCGAGCAACGATCCGATAGATATCTCGGTGTCGTCGTCGAAGAAGTTGGCCAGGAACTTGGTCTCCATGTCATCCCAGCTGTTTACGCTGCCTGGCTTGAGGCGGCGATACCAATCGAAGGCGGCTCCGCGAAGAGTGCCGACGAATGACCGCACCATCAGAGGCTCATTACCAGAGATCACCCCCAAATGCGATTTGAAGTAAATCAAATGCTGGGTAGGTGAACCCATCCCATTAAACGGCGTGAAGTTAATTAGATTAAACTTCGCCGGATATGGGATCGATTCCCATTCTCTTGGGTATGGGCAAGGAATGCCTGTTTTCTTCGTCTCTTGAGCGGAAATTAGTGTGTTGATTTTGCTCTCGAGGTTCTTGATCTTCAGGTTTTCGCCGGTTTCTTCGCCAGCATTCTCATTACCACCCCCTGCGTTGACGGGAGGATCATTGGTGTTACGAGCATTTGTATCCTCATCTTCCACATTAATCGGGTTACGATGATTCTGCTCGCCTTGTTGGTTCGCCAATGCTTGGATCTGTTGGTCATGCATTTCTCTCATCTGCTGCATGGCCATCTCCATCTCAAATTTGAAACTTTCTTTCTGCTTAGCCAAAGCGTCTTCAAGCATCTTGGCCATCTGCTCCGCACTTATCATCAGGGCCTCGCGGGGTTGTCCCTCGCTGGATACTGTATTATCTGATGCCACCGCGGAGCCGGCATCAGATTCTTCATCTTCTGAAGGGCGTCTTGTCCGAATCCTACCATAAGTTGCTCGCTCTATGGTTCCGGACTGCAGACGGGTTCTAGGTCGGGAAGCTTTCAGAATCGACTCGAAATCTTCTCGTGCCGATGTCCCTTTGCTCGTCATGTTGGTGGTGACCCTCGGAAATTCTCCGTCTTCAATCACCCTTCTTCTTCGTTGGAAGCGCCTAGGCCTTGGTTTTGGCGTTTCCGCATTAAGTCTTTCAAAAACTGAAACTCTTTCGGGGACCGCCTTAATGCAATTGCATTCCGACAATACCGCCCGAATGAGTTTGGAACAGGGACATTGAATTTCCCGTTCTCGGGGACTCCTCTTCCTGGTTCTATTCGTACCCCCAGCACGATAGTACAACTCGTCATTTTGACAGTCAGAGTAACCTATCGTGTGCGGGCACGCCTTCTCAGGTACAACACAATCATTATCAGATGATAATGTTTCCATCTGAGGTTGACTTGCCTTCTTTGGGCTTTCAAAGGTTACCCGCCTCAAAACATGCCTTTTTGGGCGTGAATTTTCGGCGTGATCTTGGACTTCAATGCGCAAATTGGTGCGCGCAGCTGCCTTGAGGTCTTTGTCATGCTGGAGGTGATGGCGACCCCCAGTATGTTGAGTCGTTCTGGGCTTCTTCATCGGGCCCAAACGCTCGTGAATTGGAGCTTTGCCTCTCACGTCAGGAATTGGACCGAGGCGCTCCAAAATTGGTTTCTTCTTGCGGGATGACTCTGCATGATCTCCCGGAGAAGTTATTGGGATTGACGGCGACTTTGGTTGACTCGCCGGAGTTTGACCTTCCTTAGAAGGCTGCACTGGTTGCTTTTTGGCCTGAGTCGCCACTTCAGACTTAGGCTTCCAGACTTGTCGTGTTGGTGGTGGCTTCTTCTCCACCTCCTTTTGCAGCTTTCTACGGGCTTCCTGAGCTTGAGCCCGTGCCTGCGCTGACATCGCGCGGCGCTTGCGAATGCGCTCCTCGAGTGTCGAACGGTTCCGTTTGACGCGGACCCATTCTTTCTTTGGCGGCTTGGAAGAGTCGCCATTCATTGGTGGTTGAGGCTGTTTGCCTCTTCTGTTCTTCAACTCCGCGTGGTAGCGGAATCCGTCCGTAGACTCCATCGCCTTAGCGAATTGCCGCGCAAGGCGTTGACGACGCCTCTGGCGGGCTCTCTTTGAGAGAGTCACAACGCCCTGAACAGTAGAGGCGTTGGCGGGAGTTGGGTTGACCTGATTGGAGGTCGGTGGAACTTCATTTGACGCAACTTCGGCGTCAGTTGGGTTGAGAGCTTCGTGGGCTTCCCGAGCAGCTTCAAACCAACGAGCTTTTCTCCCGGAGGAGAACTTCTTGGACTTGCGGGGGGAGATAGAGCCGGACGAGGACACGTACTCCTCGAACTTGGCTTGGTCGAACTCGTACTCGACCTCCTCCACGACCGGGATTGCAATCCGCGGCTGCGACGCATCGATCTCGTTGGCGAGATCGTCGGCTCCCACTGTGGTCGCCAGATTGTTCGCGTGGAAAACTGTTTTCTTTTTCATTGATATGATTGTCATCTTGGGTTACAAAGATCCGGTCTTTTATAGATCCGGTTACAACTAAATCAAAGAAAATAAAGAAAAATTACAACTCTCCTCTGTGAACAAATCACGAGCTCCTGTTTTGCGGTCGCTCGCTTTGGTGGGTTCTTTGCCTGCGCCGGGGTTAATCCGTGGACCACCGCGCGATCTAGATCCGGTCGGATCTACACGAGTATGCGGGTATTATTCCACGAAGGGAATAATAGCCGGGAGGGATTAATCCACCAAGGGAATAATCGCTCAGATCTCGAGATCTAAGACCAAGCTTAGATCTGGAGTGTAGTCTCGTGTAGATCTCAGATCTGTTCTTTCTTCCTCTCGAGATCCTGCCTTTTCTGACGTGGATGGTCGCCGAGGATCAGATCTGAATGGTGCAAGTCTTCTGGTCTTCAAGCTCCGAGTTCACTCTTCAATCCGGCAGAGTTTCGGCTCTTGAAAGTTCGACCCCTGAAAATGAACATCTCTAGGCCTATTTATAGGCTCTCAGGACAGTGGCTGCAAAAAGGGAATTGTCGGCCACCTCTGGCCACTGTCGGCCACCTCGGGGTGGCCGACACTGTGCCTAGCCACCTTGGGGTGGCTCGGCTCATGGCCGAGCCACCCCAAGGTGGCTCGGCCACCGAGCCACCCCGAGGTGGCTCGGCCTACCACCTATCACGAATCAGGAGGAAGCTGATAACACTACGGACCCAAAGTACTGTGCATACCACAGAAGGGTTGTTCATCCCACCAAGGATTGCTTTGCTCTCAGGAATAGCATTCAGACCTTGGTCGAAGCCGGCGTTATAACGCTAAGGTAAGCCAAATAAAAACGGCAAAACTCCGACCGGTATAAGAGTATAAACTGCTTCCTGACACTCCAAAGAGTATACGAGTATAAACTGTTTCTCAATCCTCCGACCGGTATAAGAGGTTAAACTACTCCCTGATACTCCAATAGGTATATGAGTCTAAACTGTTTCCCCACTTTTGACGGGAAGTTCCTGGAGAATATTAAGCTAATATTCTTAAGGATAACCCGGTTAGTTAACTGATAATAATGTCCGAACCAGTTCCGCAGAGGAAACTGGGGGTGGACGATTTATGTAACGGGAAGTTCCCAAAACCACAGCAATGTAATGAATAAGGACTCCCATTCAAGTTCTCACTGTGTCTGTGCACTCAACACTCTCTCTGTTAGAGTCTGGACGTAAAGTTCCTGATTGGTCAAACCTTCTTACAGTTAGGACCACAGTCAAAATCCCCTCTCGATTCTCCCAATGAACGAGAGGTCCACAAATCAAGCGATCAAACCTTCCTACAGTTAGGATCGTCTTAAACCTTCCATTCGGTCAAACCTTTCTACAGTTAGGACCAAAACCAAAAACCCCTCTCGATTCCTCCAATGAACGAGAGGTCCACTTTCAAATCGAGTGATCAAACCTTCCTACAGTTAGGGTCACCTCAAACCTCCCACTTGGTCAAACCTTCCTACAGTTAGGACCAAAACCACGATTCATTCTCGATAAACGAGAAATTCATCTTTAGTTCGATAATCAAACCTTCCGACAGTTAGGGTTATCCGAATCTTTTTGATTCTCGGAGTGGAGATCCCACTCTTAGTTTCACCTTTCCGGATTCTGGGGGTGGAGATCCCACCTCGAGTCTCCTTTCCTTCTTTGTTCGGGGAATAGAATATAAAATTCTTCCTTCCCCATACCAATCCTTTTCGAAGAATTCAGGATTCATCCTAGGAAGTTTATCCCGAATCCTAAGCAGGGATAAGTCTGCGCCTAACACGCGCTGCCGGTTTAGTCTTTTTTCTGCACAAAAAGACACCAGAGTTCGATTCTGGGGTATTCTATCCTGAAACCTAAGCAAGGATAAGTCTGCGCCTGACACGCGCTGCCGGTCAGTTCTTAACCGTTTAAAAAGAACACCCGTTCACATATTCAACATTGTGACAGGTTGTTATTAATAACACCAAAATCCATGCCTTACACGCATGGGGAATTTCATCCTGAATCCTAAGAAAGGATATGCCGACGCCTAACACGCGTCGCCGGTTTAGTCTTTCCCCGTAGAAAAAGACACCAGAGTTCGATTCTGGGGTATTTTATCCCGAAGCCTAAGGAGGGATAAGTCAACGTTTAATACACGTTGCTGGGTAGCCTATTCCCATGACAACGGCGAAGTCTATGTATTCAAAGTCATAGCAACAAGTCTTAGAGGATTCAGTCTCTAAGCACAACGTTACATGCGGAACGGATTTAGACAATTCGCATGCTAGCCCGACTCAAACGGTAGTCGGTAAAGGTTAATCAAATCCGTTAAAGGCTTGGGGTTAGCCAAAAATCCTAAAGTCAGCGCCTAACACGCGTCGCCGGGTAGTCTATTCCCGTGAGAAAGACGAAGTCTACGTATTCGAAGTCGTAGCATCAAGTCTAAGGGAGTTCATTCCTTTAGCACAACGTCACATGCGGAACGGACTTAAGACAATCCGCATGTAAGCCCGATTCAAACGGTAATCGGTAAAAGCATGACAAATCCGTTGAGGGCTGAGGATTTGCCAAAAATCCTAAGTCAACGTCTGATACACGTTGCTGTTTAGTCTTTTCACAGGAGAAAGACGAAGTCTACGTATTCAATATCGTAGCACTAAAAGAGTTAACTCTTTTAGCATAACGTCACATGCGGAACGGACTTAAAACAATCCGCATGCTAGCCCGACTCAAACGGTAGTCGGTAAAGGCGCATCAAACCCGTTGATGGCTGAGGATTTGCCAAAAATCCTATAAATATGCGAGTCATTGACGCATCAACTTTATGAGTTGGTCTCGTGACTCGAGCATCCAACGACCTTGGGATAAGATCCATGCTCCAATTCCTTAAGAGCTTAAACCGTGTGTACTCCAGCAGACGTACGAGTATAAACTGTGTCAAATGCCGAACAGTGCATCATAATGAAGCCTGGACGCCGGACAACGCGTCGCAATGAAGCTCAAACGCCAGACAACGCGTTATAGATGAAGATTCAACGCAGTCAATCGATGATAAGTTCTGTGTTGAAGCAGCAAACTCGAGCCAAAAAGTCAAGAAATCAAGAATCGACTTCAAGTTCAAATTCCAACAACGGTCAGACAATAAATGCAGCACCGGAACCCCTACAGGCATTCTACAAAGCACTGAATAGCCTGAAGGAATTGAAGGAATCCAGAACAGAAGTCATTCCAGAGTCCCGTTACACCGACTGAAGGTTGGGACAATCACATCCAAAGTATTCCAGACTCTTCTATAAAAGAATGAGACTGAAATACTTTGGAGGGGGTATCTGTAGGCGTATAAAATTGCCTATAGGTCCCTTAGCACAGCTCGACGCCGATTTAACAAACGGACCACCGGGCGACGTATCCAAACAAGACCGTTAGCTCGCCAACGCTGAAGCCAAGCTATACGCAACGGAGCAGGTTAACGAGGCGACAAATCGCACCCAAGCATTGGAATGCATCCACTCGCACGCGGAATCAAACCAATGTTTAGGTGAATCACCGAGTCATCTAAACAAGAGCGAACTCGGATGAATCACGATCAAATCAACATCAATTCCGGACTCAAATTCAGAAGTTGGTTTACTGCCATATCAGGAACCCGACTCACTGCCATATCTGGAATCAAGTCAACAAGTCGTTGCCAAGTCAATCAACCACACAAGAGAACCAGAACCGGAAACAAAGGACGAAACGGACAAACACCCGGGGACTCGGCCGAAACCGAACCACCCCAGGGTGGCTCGGCCCAAGCCGAGCCACCCTGAGGTGGCTCGGTGGCCGAGCCACCCCAGGGTGGCTCGGCCAAGGCCGAGCCACCCTGAGGTGGCTCGGCCAAAGCCGAGCCACCCCAGGGTGGCTCGGCCAAGGCCGAGCCACCCTGAGGTGGCTCGGCCAAGGCCGAGCCACCCATGGGTGGCTAGGCTCAGAACTGTGCAAATGCACAGTTCTGAGTGCCTATAAATAGGCCTTGTGCTCATTTGTTTCAGAGGTTGGAAATTTTGGAGAGAGGCGAAGCCCTGCTGGATTGAAGACTCAGATCTAAAAAAGATCACAACTTTGAAGGCTTGGAGACTTGGACTTTCAGATCCGGTGCTCGGCGATCACCAACGCCAAATAAGGCAGGAGTTCGAGAGGATTGGATTTGAGATCTACACGATCACACTCCGGATCTAAGCTTGGTTCTTAGATCCCGAGATTCGAGCGGTTGTTTCCTTGGTGAAACAATCCCTCCCGGCTATTATTCCCTTGGTGGAATATTACCCGTCATATCGTGTAGATCCGACCGGATCGAGATCACGCGGTGGTCCACGGCAAATAACCCCGGCGCAGGCAAAGAACCCACCAAAGCGAGCGACCGCAAAACAGGAGCTCGCGATTAGTTCGACAAATAAGGAAAATTGTAATCTTTACTTTGTTTTCTTTGATTTTTCATTGTAACCGGATCTTATAAAAAGACCGGATCTTTGTAACGCATAAAGTTGTTAACTGAGATAGCAATGATATCAACAATGAAGAAAGCTACGATTTTTCCCGCGAACAATCTGGCGACCACAGTGGGAGCCAACAGCTTTACTGCCGAAGCTGTCGCGTCGCAGCCGCGGATCCCGATCCCGGTCGAGGAGGAGGTCGAGTACGAATTCGACCAACAAAAGTTCGAGGAGTATCTGTCATCCTCGTCCGAATCCACCTCCCCTCGCAAGTCCAAGTCTCCAAAGCTCTCTTCCAAGAGAAAACTTCGTTGGTACGAAGAAGTTGAAGCTGCCAACGAAGATCTCGCCCCGTTTGATGCCGAAGCTGCATCGGGTGAGATCTCTCCTTCCAACCAGGTCAGATCTGCTCTGGCCGAATCTTCCGTTGCCGAGGGCGTAGTGACTCTCTCAAAGAGAGCCCGCCAAAGGCAACGTCAGCGCCTTGCGAAACAAATCGCAAAGGCAATGGAATCTGTGGACGGGATCCGTTACAACACGGATCTGAAGAACAGAAGAGGCGAACGACCTCAACAACCAATGAATGGCAACTCCTCCAAGCCACCAACGAACGAATGGATCCGTGTCAAACGGAACCGTTCAACGCTGGAGGATCGCATTCAGAAGCGCCGCGCACTCTCAGCACAAGCACGAGCTCAAGTTCAAGAAGCCCGTAGAAGGTGGCAGAATGGAGTAGCCAAGAAATCACCACTAACTCACAAAATATGGAGGCCAAAGTCCAAAGTGGTGAGTCAGGCCGAGGATCGACCTTTACAGCCTTCAAAACGAGTTCAACCTCCCGAACCATCCCGAGGAAGGAGGTCAATCTTGGAGCGCCTCGGTCCAATTCCCGACGAGCGCAACGAAGTCCATGAACGCTCGGGCCCGATGAAGAGGCTCCGAACTAATCAACATGCTGGGGGTCGACACAACCCTCAACATGACAAAGAGTTTACGGCACCCAAGCGCACTACCTTGCGCATCGAAGTTCGGGAGCCCGCTGAGAATTCATGTCTACAAAGGCGTGTTTCGAGGCGAGTGACTCTCGGAAGTCCAAATAAGGCAGTTTGCTCTCAGAAGGAAACGTTGTCATCCGAGGATGATAACGTTATACCTGGGAAATCATGCCAACACGCGATAGGTTACTCCGATCAAATGGACGAGTTGTACTATCGTGCTGGGGGTACGAACAAAACAAGAAAAAGAAGCCCTCAAGGGCTCGAAACTCAGTGCCCATGTGCCAAGCTCATTCGGGTAGTACTGTCTCAATGCAACTGCATCAAGGGAGTCCCCGAGAGAATTTCAGTGTTCGAAAGGCTCGGCACCGAAACGCCAAAACCAAGGCATAGGCGCTTCCGGCAAAGAAGAACAGTGGTTAAGGATGGAGAATTTCCGAAGGTCACCGCCAACATGACCAGCAAAGAGACATCGACACAGATTGATCTCAAATCGTTTCTGGAAGCGTCCCGGCGTGTAACCCGTCTGCAGTCCGGAGCCATCGCACGAGGAACTTATGGTAGGGTTCGGATAAGATTGCCTTCGGAAGATGAAGAATCGGATTCCTGCTCTGCTGTCGCATCGGACAATACAGTGTCCAGCGAAGGACAACCCCGCGAGTCATTCATGATAGGCGCGGAAGAAATGGCCAAAATGCTTGAAGACGCTTTGGCTAAGCAGAAAGAAAGTTTTAAATTCGAGATGGAGACGGCCATGCAGCAGATGAGAGAGATGCATGAACAGCAAATCCAAGCATTCAGGAACCAACAAGGTGAACCAAGCCACCGTAACCAGGTTGCTCAGGAAAAGGAGCACGCGGATGGGGATGAAGCTCACAATGCCAATAACCCTCCCATCAATGCAGGGGGTGGTAGTGAGGATGCCAACGGGGATACAAGTGAAGACTTGAAGATCAAAAGCCTCGAGAGTAAAATCAATACGTTGCTGTCTGCTCAAGAGGTAAAGAAAACGGGCATTCCTTGTCCATACCCGAGGGAATGGGAATCAATCCCCTATCCGGCGAAGTTTAGTCTAATCAACTTCACGCCGTTCGATGGAAGGGGTTCCCCCACCCAGCATTTGATTTATTTCAAATCGCACCTGGGTGCTATCTCTGGGAACGAGCCTCTGATGGTGCGGTCATTCGTCGGCACTCTTCGCGGAGCTGCCTTCGATTGGTATCGTCGCCTCAAGCCAGGAAGCGTGAACAGCTGGGATGACATGGAGACGAAGTTCCTTGCAAATTTCTTCGACGACGACACCGAGATCTCTATCGGATCGTTGCTCGACGAGAAACAAAAAGACGGGGAGTTAGTCGACACCTTCGTCAAAAGGTTCCGGAACAAGGCGATGAATTGCCGGGACCCGATCACCGAGGAATTCATTCTCCAGACTTGCCACAACAACCTCGCATTGGACGTATTGGAGGCAATGGGGACAGCACCGTCTGACACTTGGAAGGATCTGAAGGTGCGCGGTGAACAAGCCGAACGCTTCCTTAAAAGGAAGAAGGCCGAAAGGAACCAACCGACGGTTAATCTGCTGGACTCAAACTTCGCTTCCCGTGGTAAGGGCAAAGCACCTGCAGCTGCTGGTGGTGCTAATCAAGCGTCACAACAGCAATCCCGAAGGCAGCAGAAGACTTCGGGTCCGAGACTCCAGAGAGAGTATTCCTTCAAGGACGAAGACGTTCCAACCATCTTCGAATCGCTCCTCGAAGGCAACAAGATCAAGCTACCACCTATCACGAATCAGGAGGAAGCTGATAACACTACGGACCCAAAGTACTGTGCATACCACAGAAGGGTTGTTCATCCCACCAAGGATTGCTTTGCTCTCAGGAATAGCATTCAGACCTTGGTCGAAGCCGGCGTTATAACGCTAAGGTAAGCCAAATAAAAACGGCAAAACTCCGACCGGTATAAGAGTATAAACTGCTTCCTGACACTCCAAAGAGTATACGAGTATAAACTGTTTCTCAATCCTCCGACCGGTATAAGAGGTTAAACTACTCCCTGATACTCCAATAGGTATATGAGTCTAAACTGTTTCCCCACTTTTGACGGGAAGTTCCTGGAGAATATTAAGCTAATATTCTTAAGGATAACCCGGTTAGTTAACTGATAATAATGTCCGAACCAGTTCCGCAGAGGAAACTGGGGGTGGACGATTTATGTAACGGGAAGTTCCCAAAACCACAGCAATGTAATGAATAAGGACTCCCATTCAAGTTCTCACTGTGTCTGTGCACTCAACACTCTCTCTGTTAGAGTCTGGACGTAAAGTTCCTGATTGGTCAAACCTTCTTACAGTTAGGACCACAGTCAAAATCCCCTCTCGATTCTCCCAATGAACGAGAGGTCCACAAATCAAGCGATCAAACCTTCCTACAGTTAGGATCGTCTTAAACCTTCCATTCGGTCAAACCTTTCTACAGTTAGGACCAAAACCAAAAACCCCTCTCGATTCCTCCAATGAACGAGAGGTCCACTTTCAAATCGAGTGATCAAACCTTCCTACAGTTAGGGTCACCTCAAACCTCCCACTTGGTCAAACCTTCCTACAGTTAGGACCAAAACCACGATTCATTCTCGATAAACGAGAAATTCATCTTTAGTTCGATAATCAAACCTTCCGACAGTTAGGGTTATCCGAATCTTTTTGATTCTCGGAGTGGAGATCCCACTCTTAGTTTCACCTTTCCGGATTCTGGGGGTGGAGATCCCACCTCGAGTCTCCTTTCCTTCTTTGTTCGGGGAATAGAATATAAAATTCTTCCTTCCCCATACCAATCCTTTTCGAAGAATTCAGGATTCATCCTAGGAAGTTTATCCCGAATCCTAAGCAGGGATAAGTCTGCGCCTAACACGCGCTGCCGGTTTAGTCTTTTTTCTGCACAAAAAGACACCAGAGTTCGATTCTGGGGTATTCTATCCTGAAACCTAAGCAAGGATAAGTCTGCGCCTGACACGCGCTGCCGGTCAGTTCTTAACCGTTTAAAAAGAACACCCGTTCACATATTCAACATTGTGACAGGTTGTTATTAATAACACCAAAATCCATGCCTTACACGCATGGGGAATTTCATCCTGAATCCTAAGAAAGGATATGCCGACGCCTAACACGCGTCGCCGGTTTAGTCTTTCCCCGTAGAAAAAGACACCAGAGTTCGATTCTGGGGTATTTTATCCCGAAGCCTAAGGAGGGATAAGTCAACGTTTAATACACGTTGCTGGGTAGCCTATTCCCATGACAACGGCGAAGTCTATGTATTCAAAGTCATAGCAACAAGTCTTAGAGGATTCAGTCTCTAAGCACAACGTTACATGCGGAACGGATTTAGACAATTCGCATGCTAGCCCGACTCAAACGGTAGTCGGTAAAGGTTAATCAAATCCGTTAAAGGCTTGGGGTTAGCCAAAAATCCTAAAGTCAGCGCCTAACACGCGTCGCCGGGTAGTCTATTCCCGTGAGAAAGACGAAGTCTACGTATTCGAAGTCGTAGCATCAAGTCTAAGGGAGTTCATTCCTTTAGCACAACGTCACATGCGGAACGGACTTAAGACAATCCGCATGTAAGCCCGATTCAAACGGTAATCGGTAAAAGCATGACAAATCCGTTGAGGGCTGAGGATTTGCCAAAAATCCTAAGTCAACGTCTGATACACGTTGCTGTTTAGTCTTTTCACAGGAGAAAGACGAAGTCTACGTATTCAATATCGTAGCACTAAAAGAGTTAACTCTTTTAGCATAACGTCACATGCGGAACGGACTTAAAACAATCCGCATGCTAGCCCGACTCAAACGGTAGTCGGTAAAGGCGCATCAAACCCGTTGATGGCTGAGGATTTGCCAAAAATCCTATAAATATGCGAGTCATTGACGCATCAACTTTATGAGTTGGTCTCGTGACTCGAGCATCCAACGACCTTGGGATAAGATCCATGCTCCAATTCCTTAAGAGCTTAAACCGTGTGTACTCCAGCAGACGTACGAGTATAAACTGTGTCAAATGCCGAACAGTGCATCATAATGAAGCCTGGACGCCGGACAACGCGTCGCAATGAAGCTCAAACGCCAGACAACGCGTTATAGATGAAGATTCAACGCAGTCAATCGATGATAAGTTCTGTGTTGAAGCAGCAAACTCGAGCCAAAAAGTCAAGAAATCAAGAATCGACTTCAAGTTCAAATTCCAACAACGGTCAGACAATAAATGCAGCACCGGAACCCCTACAGGCATTCTACAAAGCACTGAATAGCCTGAAGGAATTGAAGGAATCCAGAACAGAAGTCATTCCAGAGTCCCGTTACACCGACTGAAGGTTGGGACAATCACATCCAAAGTATTCCAGACTCTTCTATAAAAGAATGAGACTGAAATACTTTGGAGGGGGTATCTGTAGGCGTATAAAATTGCCTATAGGTCCCTTAGCACAGCTCGACGCCGATTTAACAAACGGACCACCGGGCGACGTATCCAAACAAGACCGTTAGCTCGCCAACGCTGAAGCCAAGCTATACGCAACGGAGCAGGTTAACGAGGCGACAAATCGCACCCAAGCATTGGAATGCATCCACTCGCACGCGGAATCAAACCAATGTTTAGGTGAATCACCGAGTCATCTAAACAAGAGCGAACTCGGATGAATCACGATCAAATCAACATCAATTCCGGACTCAAATTCAGAAGTTGGTTTACTGCCATATCAGGAACCCGACTCACTGCCATATCTGGAATCAAGTCAACAAGTCGTTGCCAAGTCAATCAACCACACAAGAGAACCAGAACCGGAAACAAAGGACGAAACGGACAAACACCCGGGGACTCGGCCGAAACCGAACCACCCCAGGGTGGCTCGGCCCAAGCCGAGCCACCCTGAGGTGGCTCGGTGGCCGAGCCACCCCAGGGTGGCTCGGCCAAGGCCGAGCCACCCTGAGGTGGCTCGGCCAAAGCCGAGCCACCCCAGGGTGGCTCGGCCAAGGCCGAGCCACCCTGAGGTGGCTCGGCCAAGGCCGAGCCACCCATGGGTGGCTAGGCTCAGAACTGTGCAAATGCACAGTTCTGAGTGCCTATAAATAGGCCTTGTGCTCATTTGTTTCAGAGGTTGGAAATTTTGGAGAGAGGCGAAGCCCTGCTGGATTGAAGACTCAGATCTAAAAAAGATCACAACTTTGAAGGCTTGGAGACTTGGACTTTCAGATCCGGTGCTCGGCGATCACCAACGCCAAATAAGGCAGGAGTTCGAGAGGATTGGATTTGAGATCTACACGATCACACTCCGGATCTAAGCTTGGTTCTTAGATCCCGAGATTCGAGCGGTTGTTTCCTTGGTGAAACAATCCCTCCCGGCTATTATTCCCTTGGTGGAATATTACCCGTCATATCGTGTAGATCCGACCGGATCGAGATCACGCGGTGGTCCACGGCAAATAACCCCGGCGCAGGCAAAGAACCCACCAAAGCGAGCGACCGCAAAACAGGAGCTCGCGATTAGTTCGACAAATAAGGAAAATTGTAATCTTTACTTTGTTTTCTTTGATTTTTCATTGTAACCGGATCTTATAAAAAGACCGGATCTTTGTAACGCATAAAGTTGTTAACTGAGATAGCAATGATATCAACAATGAAGAAAGCTACGATTTTTCCCGCGAACAATCTGGCGACCACAGTGGGAGCCAACAGCTTTACTGCCGAAGCTGTCGCGTCGCAGCCGCGGATCCCGATCCCGGTCGAGGAGGAGGTCGAGTACGAATTCGACCAACAAAAGTTCGAGGAGTATCTGTCATCCTCGTCCGAATCCACCTCCCCTCGCAAGTCCAAGTCTCCAAAGCTCTCTTCCAAGAGAAAACTTCGTTGGTACGAAGAAGTTGAAGCTGCCAACGAAGATCTCGCCCCGTTTGATGCCGAAGCTGCATCGGGTGAGATCTCTCCTTCCAACCAGGTCAGATCTGCTCTGGCCGAATCTTCCGTTGCCGAGGGCGTAGTGACTCTCTCAAAGAGAGCCCGCCAAAGGCAACGTCAGCGCCTTGCGAAACAAATCGCAAAGGCAATGGAATCTGTGGACGGGATCCGTTACAACACGGATCTGAAGAACAGAAGAGGCGAACGACCTCAACAACCAATGAATGGCAACTCCTCCAAGCCACCAACGAACGAATGGATCCGTGTCAAACGGAACCGTTCAACGCTGGAGGATCGCATTCAGAAGCGCCGCGCACTCTCAGCACAAGCACGAGCTCAAGTTCAAGAAGCCCGTAGAAGGTGGCAGAATGGAGTAGCCAAGAAATCACCACTAACTCACAAAATATGGAGGCCAAAGTCCAAAGTGGTGAGTCAGGCCGAGGATCGACCTTTACAGCCTTCAAAACGAGTTCAACCTCCCGAACCATCCCGAGGAAGGAGGTCAATCTTGGAGCGCCTCGGTCCAATTCCCGACGAGCGCAACGAAGTCCATGAACGCTCGGGCCCGATGAAGAGGCTCCGAACTAATCAACATGCTGGGGGTCGACACAACCCTCAACATGACAAAGAGTTTACGGCACCCAAGCGCACTACCTTGCGCATCGAAGTTCGGGAGCCCGCTGAGAATTCATGTCTACAAAGGCGTGTTTCGAGGCGAGTGACTCTCGGAAGTCCAAATAAGGCAGTTTGCTCTCAGAAGGAAACGTTGTCATCCGAGGATGATAACGTTATACCTGGGAAATCATGCCAACACGCGATAGATTACTCCGATCAAATGGACGAGTTGTACTATCGTGCTGGAGGTATGAACAAAACAAGAAAAAGAAGCCCTCAAGGGCTCGAAACTCAGTGCCCATGTGCCAAGCTCATTCGGGTAGTACTGTCTGAATGCAACTGCATCAAAGCAGTCCCCGAGAGAGTTTCGGTGTTCAAAAGGCTCAGCACTAAAACGCCAGAGCCAAGGCCTAAGCGTTCCCGACGAAGAAGAACGGTGGTTGAGGATGGAGAATTTCCAAGGGTCACCGCCAATGTGACCAACAAAAGGACTTCAACACGGGATGATCTCGAGTTGATTCTGAAATCATCCCGGCGTCTAACCCGTCTACAGTCCGGAGCCATCGCACTAGGGACTTATGGTAGGGTCCGGATAAGTCCACCTTCAGAAGATGAGGAATCAGATGCATGCTCTGCGGTTGCGTCTGATAACACCGTATCCAGCGAAGGAGAACCCCGCGAGTCATTCATGATAAGCGCGGAACAAGTGGCCAAGATGCTCGAAGATGCCATGGCCAAACATCAAGAGAATTTCAGGCTCGAGATGCAGATGGCCATGCAGACTATGAGAGAGATGCATGAGCAACAAATCCAGGCATTCAGGAACCAACAAGGTGAACCAAGTCACCGTAATCATGTTGTTCAGGAAGAAGAGCACACGGATGGGGATGGAGCTCACAATGCCAATAACCCTCCTGTCAATGCAGGGGGTGGTAGTGAGGATACCAACGGGGATACAAGTGAAGACTGGGGGCTATCTCTGGTAATGAGCCTCTGGTGGTGCGGTCATTCGTTGGCACTCTTCGCGGAGCCGCCTTCGATTGGTATCGTCGCCTCAAGCCAGGAAGCGTGAATAACTGGGACGACATAGAGGCAAAGTTCCTCGCTAATTTCTTCGACGACGACACCGAGATATCCATAGGAACGTTGCTCGATGAGAAACAAAAGGACGGGGAATTAGTCGAAAACTTCGTCAAAAGGTTCCGCAACAAGGCGTTGAATTGCCGAGACCCAATCACGGAGGAATTCATCCTCCAGACCTGCCATAACAACCTTTCGCTAGACGTGTTGGAAGCAATGGGAACAGCGCCGTCCAACACCTGGAAAGACTTGAAGGTCCGAGGGGAGCAAGCCGAACGCTTCCTCCGAAGGAAGAAGACCGAGAGGAACTTACCGACGGCTAATCCTCTGGACTCAAACTTCGCCTCTCGTGGTAAGGGCAAAACACCTGCAGCTACTGGTGGTGCTAATCAAGCGTCACAACAGCAATCCCGAAGGCAGCAAAATACTGCGGATCCGAGACTCCAAAGAGAGTATTCCTTCAAGGAAGAAGACGTTCCAGCCATCTTCGAATCCCTCCTTGAAGGTAACAAGATCAAGCTACCACCTATCACAAATCAGGAGGAAGCTGACAACACTACGGACCCAAAGTACTGTGCATACCACAGAAGGGTTGTTCATCCCACCAAGGATTGCTTTGCTCTCAAGAATAGCATTCAGACCTTGGTTGAAGCCGGCGTCATAACGCTAAGGTAAGCCAATTGAGAACGGCAAAACTCCAAAGAGTATACGAGTATAAACTGTTTCTCAATCCTCCGACCGGTACAAGAGGTTAAACTGTTCCCTGATACTCCAATAGGTATATGAGTCTAAACTGTTTCCTCACTTTTGACGGGAAGTTCTAACGCTAAGGTAAGCCAAATAAAAACGGCAAAACTCCGACCGGTATAAGAGTATAAACTGCTCCTTCCTAACTCCGACCGGTATAAGAGTATAAACTGCTTCTCAATACTCCGACAAGTATAAGAGTATAAACTGCTCCTTAACACTCCAAAGAGTATACGAGTATAAACTGTTTCTCATTCCTCCGACCGGTATAAGAGGTTAAACTGCTCCCTGATACTCCAATAGGTATATGAGTCTAAACTATTTCCTACCATTGACGGGAAGTTCCTGGAGGATATTACACTAATATTCTTAAGGATAACCCGGCCAGATAACAAAGTCAAACCCAGTTCCAAGAGAGAAGCTGGGGGTGGATAATCCAATGCATCGGGAAGTTCCCGAAAGAATACCACAGGGGTATTCTTAGGGATAACCCAATCATTGTGGAATTGGTGAACAAGAAATTCACATTCAAACTCTAAAAGTCAGAATGTCCCTTCTTATTCCCTAACTCTTATGAGTTATTTTTGTGAGAAGAGATCCAATCTTCTGGTAGGTTAATCTTTCCTCACCAAACCATCCGCTGATCAAATTAAACGACAGTGGATCCACCAACATTTCCATTTGCCCGTCGTTGGCATTTCTCAGACTTAACGTGCTAGGTCCTAGCATTAAAGCCTCCTCTTGAGTGATAATACGAGTTGGCATTTTCTTTGCTACCCGTATTTCCTTTGCTAACCGTGATTCACTTTCTTTGCTTTCTGGTCAAACCTATAAAAGTTAGGGCCAAAGCCAAAATCCCCTCTCGATTCCTCCAATGAACGAGAGGTCCACTTTCAAATCGAGTGACCAATCCTATAAAAGTTAGAGTCGTTCGAATCTTTCCGATTCTCGGAGTGGAGATCCCACTCTTAGTTTCATCCTTCCCGATTCTCGGAGTGGAGATCCCCCCATTTACCGGGAAGTTCCTTGAAGAATATTACACTTAATATTCTAAAGGATAACCCAAAATCTTTTTTTTTCCCCACCAAAATCCCTCACTGATCAGTTTCAATTGACAGTGGGTCCACAAAAAATGTCCATCTGACCCTCTTGATTCCTTCCATAGACAAGAAGGTCCCCTTTCAGATCAGAGTCTCCTTTCGATAAACGAAAGAACTCCTTTCTTTTCTCTTTGGTCAAGCCTTCCCATGGTTATAGCCAAAGTAGAAATTCCACTTCGATAAACGAAGAACCCATTTTCAGTTTAGATAACCCATCCTATAAAAGGCAAGTTTATCTAAATTTTCCAGACTCTCGGAGTGGACACCCCACTTCTAGTTTCTTCTGCGCTGGAAATAGAATATAAAATTCTTCCTTTCCAGAATCGGGGAATAGAATATAAAATTTTTCCTTCCTTGTCTTTCGGGTTTGCCTTCACCCTAAAAGAAGACCGGGAAATAGAATATAAAATTCTTCCTTTCCCGCATCGATCTTTTCCGAAATTTATCAATTTAGGATTCATCCTAGGAAGTTTATCCCGAATCCTAAGCAGGGATAAGTCTGCGCCTAACACGCGCTGCCGGTTTAGTCTTTTTCCGCACAAAAAGACACCAGAGTTCGATTCTGGGGTATTCTATCCTGAAACCTAAGCAAGGATAAGTCTGCGCTTAACCCGCGCTGCCGGTTAGTTCTTAACCGTTAAAAAGAACACTCGTCCGCATATTCAACATTGCGGCAGGTTGTTATTAATAACACCAAAATCCATGCCTTACACGCATGGGGAATGTCATCCTGAATCCTAAGAAAGGATATGCCGACGCCTAACACGCGTCGCCGGTTTAGTCTTTCGCCGTAGAAAAAGACACCAGAATACCAGTCTGGGGTATTTTATCCCGAAACCTAAGTAGGGATAAAGTCAACACCTAACACGTGTTGCCGGGTAGCCTATTCCCGTAACAATGGCGAAGTCTATGTATTCGACATCATAGCACAAAGTCTAAGGGAGTTCATTCCTTTAGCGCAACGTTACATGCGAACGGATTTAGACAATCCGCATGCTAGCCCGACTCAAACGGTAGTCGGTAAAGGCTAATCAAACCCGTTGAAGGCTGGGGGTTAGCCAAAAATCCTAAAGTCAACACCTAACACGTGTCGCCGGGTAGCCTATTCCCGTAACAATGGCGAAGTCTATGTATTCGACATCATAGCACGAAGTCTAAGGGAGTTCATTCCCTTAGCACAACGTTACATGCGGAACGGATTCCGACAATCCGCATGCTAGCCCGACTCAAACGGTAGTCGGTAAAGGCTAATCAAACCCGTTGAAGGCTGGGGGTTTGCCAAAAATCTCATGAGTATTATGGTCATTCATTTCAAACGGAGTGAGGAACCATAATAAAGATAAAGACAAAAAAACAGTTCCATTAAGAGAATCAAATGTCAAAGTTTTCAGCAAATAGGATCATACATCAAGCCCATGGCTAAAAACCTGCTGACTAAACTCAGACAGCTTCTCATCATAAGCCCGCCTAAGCTCCTCCTACAGCTCAGCCTTGACGGACTCTTCGCTCGCGGCTAAAGTCCTCACAGCAACCTCCTCTGTCTCAGCCAGTGTCTGCTTCAAGGACTGCAGCTCATCAGATAAAGCAGCATGTGCCTGCTGATTTTGCATCTTCGCGTCTTCCTTCTCACGGAGTTCTCGTCGGAGCTGATCTATCTGAGAATCAAGCTCCTCAAGTGAAGATGATCTAGTGGCAAGGTCAGCCTCAACTCGATCTATTCGGCCCCGCTGCACCTGAATCTCGAGCTCGGCAACGATCCGAGTACTGCGCCATGTCTGTAAGCGAGCATCCAACTCGGCAGCAACGAATGAAGAGGCACCCGCATCCCGGAGCTCATGAAACATCTGAAGCTCACGCTCTAAGCGATCAAGGTCATCAACCATAGCCATCGCCAGAATGAGCCAAATTGAGTCAGATTGAGCCTGGCTGGACCAGACCAGATCAGAATGAGCCAGAATGAGCCAAATTGAGTCAGATTGAGCCTGGCTGGACCAGACCAGACCAGAATGAGCCAGTTTGAGCCAAATTGAACCAGTTTGAACCAAATTTGAACCAGAATTCAAATTGGAGCTGAATTAAACATTGGAACGACTTTTGATCAACCTACGGTTCATTCCATAAACTGCTTCTTAATACTCCGAAAAGTATACGAGTATAAACTGCTTCTTAATACTCCGAAAAGTATACGAGTATAAACTGCTTCTTAATACTCCGAAAAGTATACGAGTATAAACTGCTTCATACTCCGAAAAGTATACGAGTATAAACTGCTTAAGAGCACTCCGAAAAGTATACGAGTATAAACTGCTTCTTAACACTCCGAAAAGTATACGAGTATAAACTGCTTCTTAACACTCCAAAAAGTATACGAGTATAAACTGCTTCTTAATACTCCAATAAGGTATATGAGTATAAACTATTCCCTATTTTTGGTTTGAGAAGTTCCTGGAGAATATTGTTTATAAATATTCTTAAGGATAACTCAACCACACTACGCCGGACAACGCGTTGTACATAAAGACTCGACGCCACAATCGATGGTCAGCTAAAAATTAGAAATCAGGAATCGACTTCAAAGTTTAAAATTCCGACAAACGGTCAGACAATAAATGCAGCACCGGAACTCTTACAGACTTTCGACAAAGCACCGAATAGCCTGGAGGATTGAAGGAATCGAGAACAGAAACCATTCCAAGATCCCGTTACACCGATTGAAGGTTGGGACAATCATATCCAAAGTATTCCAGACTCTTCTATAAAAGAACGAGACTGAAATACTTTGGAGGGGGTATCTGTAGGCATATAAAATTGCTTATAGGTCCCCTAGCATAGCTCGGCACAAACCGACGAACCAACGAGGCGACGAGATCGACAAATCGCACGCGAACAACGGAATGAATCCACCCGCGTGCAGAATCAAGCTAATGAGTTGAGGAATCAACGAGTCATCCAACCGAGAGCGGACTCGGACGAATCACGATCGAATCAAGATCAGTTTCGGACTCGAACTCAGAAGCGGATTTACTGCCAAATCAGGAATCCGACCCACCTCGGGGTGGCTCGGTGGCCGAGCCACCTTGAGGTGGCTCGGCCATGAGCCGAGCCACCTCAGGGTGGCTCGGCACAGTGCCGGCCACCCAGAGGTGGCCGACAGTGGCCGACAGTGGCCGACATGTCTCTGTGCGCGGGCACAGTTCAGAAAGCCTATAAATAGGCCAGGCAATGTTCATTTTCGGAGGTTGGAATTTCAAGAGCCAAAACTCTGCCGGATTGAAGAGTGAACTCAGAGCTTTGAAGACTTGAAGACTTGCACGTACAGATCTGATCCTCGGCGAGCACCCACGTCAGAAAAGGCAGGATTTCGAGAGGAGACAAAGAACAGATCTGAGATCTACACGATATCACACTCCGGATCTAAGCTTGGTCTTAGATCCCGAGATCTGAGCGATTATTCCCTTGGTGGACTAATCCCTCCCGGCTATTATTCCTTTCGTGGAATAATACCTTAATCCCTCCCGGCTATTATTCCCTTCGTGGAATAATACCCGCATACTCGTGTAGATCCGACCGGATCTAGATCGCGCGGTGGTCCACGGATTAACCCCGGCGCAGGCAAAGAACCCACCAAAGCGAGCGACCGCAAAACACGAGCTCGTGATTTGTTCACAGAGGAGAGTTGTAATTTTTCTTTATTTTCTTTGATTTAGTTGTAACCGGATCTATAAAAGACCGGATCTTTTGTAACTCAAAAAGTTGTAACTCAAGATGACAATTATCTCAATGATGAAGAAAACCATTTTCCCCGCGAACACCATCATCAGAAGAAAACATCATATCGGATGGTAATAATTCTGACTCTTATATTTATTCGCTTTCTATCAGTCCTACAGATAGCTATTCGGAGGAATCTGAATGGATGTTGGATAGTGGTGCGACCTATCATGTGTGCCCTAGAAGGGAATGGTTCTCCAGTTTTGAAAAGCTGGTGGATAGTGGTGTGGTGTACATGGCTGATAACCGTGCATGCCAGATCCTTGGGATAGGAAGAATTCGCATCAAGATGTTTGACGGGACTGTTAGAGAGTTAAACGATGTGAGATATGTTCCTTCCTTGAGAAAGAATTTGATCTCAATTGGAGCTTTGGTTGGAGAGGGTCTGAAGGTTCGTGTTGAGGACATGGTTCTTGAGATTGTGAGAGACTCTCGTATTTTGATGAAGGGCGTCAGGAGAAATAACCTGTATTACTTGACTGGAGGTATAGTGGCAAGTGGAGAGCTGACGACTTCTGTTGATTCGACTAGACTGCGATATTTAGGGCTTGGCCATTCCAGTATTGATTCCTCGCATAGATTGAAAGAGGGTGCGAAGACCTGTAGTTTGAAGTCTAGTGAACATGTTGATGTGAGCAAGAAAACCGAGGTGAAGTGTGGCACCTCTATTCACCGTGCTAAGGATCGTTCTAGAGGAGTTCACGTGGATGTTTGGGAGCCTTCCAAGGGGGCATCATTGGGAGGTAATAGGCATTTGGTTTCCTTTGTTGGTGGTTGTTCTAGGCGTGTTTGGGTTGCAACCAAATCCCCTTTGAAGAAAGTCCTAGTAGTATCCAACAGATTGAAGAAGTGTGTGATAGACAGAAAGGTGAAGGTACTCCATTCTGGTGGGAGGTACAAGATGGACCTATTTCTGTATTGGAGCCGAGCTCACGGCATTTCGAGACACTTCGTTAGAAAGGAAATCTTGGGGCATCTAGATAGGGTGACAAATTTGGAGAACCGTACCTTGCTGGAAGAGGATCGGTGTTTGTTGTCAAGCAATGGTCTGCAGAAGAGTTTCTGGACAGAGGCTTCGACATATTTGGGTCATCCTATTAAAGAGTTGTCAACTGCTGTGATTGGAGGTAAAACTCCGTTAGATGTTTGGTCTGATAGTGTCACTTTGGTTGAGGCTTCGATGAGGGAGCTAATTGACTCTCAGCAGGTGGAGAGTTTTGGACAGACCTTAGAGGTATCGCAGCGGGTGGAGATTGATGCTACTCCACATTGGGTGGGGATTACTCCAAGTCATACTGCATCATTTGGGATTCCAGCTGAGGTGACACAGTTAAGGGATCAATTTGTTTTGGATGCAGATGATGAGTTGGGTTTTGATTCGAGTGCAGCTGATAGATGCAGTTTGGATATAACCATTGGTTCACCTCAGGTGGAGGTGTTTGAGGCCATTGGAGGTGCTATCAGCCGCAGAGTTGATGATATTGGAGAAGGGTTGCGAACTCTTCTATTGGATTGAGGTCGTTAGCGGCCATTTGGGTGAACTACGTAAGGCTTGATTCCTTGGGTAAGAGGATACGTAGGCAGTCATTATGATGCAGCCGGGTTGGATTATTTGATGGGGGTGAGATCGATTTGGTGAGTTGATACCGATATTTGGAGAGTGTTAGCATTCTCATTTGCGTCCTCGACTTGTTATGGATTGAGTCTGTTGTCGTGAGTTGTTTCACTTCATACTGGACACAACAAGTGAGACATTTGGTTTGGTTGGTATCGCCTCAGTTTTGGAAAAACTTCGCCGAGGTGGAGAATTGTTGGGACGTGTGGGGGCCACGAAGTTTGTGTGAAGAGATTGAACGCGTTTTTGGAGTTCACGCGTCTTGTGGTGGGGCCACATATCCACGAACACGAAAGTCCTAAGTTCCCTCCTATAAATACCTATTTCGGCCTAGGGTTTTGCAGCAAAGAGGGGTGACAGCAAAGTGCAAGGAGAGAATTTTTTTCGGCTGTGCAAGATTGAGCAGAGGCGGGTACAAGGAAAAACA
This sequence comes from Asparagus officinalis, assembly GCF_001876935.1. Taxonomy (NCBI): domain Eukaryota; kingdom Viridiplantae; phylum Streptophyta; class Magnoliopsida; order Asparagales; family Asparagaceae; genus Asparagus; species Asparagus officinalis. Next base: position 75,250,052 of record NC_033795.1, on the reverse strand, counting down.
GAGCGGTGGCTGCAGCAAAGAAAAAAAATCTTAGGGATTTATGAAGAGAGTTTTGTGCAGTCTCTTGTGTTTTCTTTTGTGAGAGATTGAGAGATTGTTTGAGGGTTTAGATTTGAAAGATTGTAAGCTCTAGTTGTATTCTCTCCTTCTAATAGTAGATCTCCCCCTCCTTGCCCCGTGGACGTAGGCAGTTTGCCGAACCACGTAAAATTAGTTTGTTTGAGTTTGTGGTCATTGTAATAGTTTTAGGATCCCTCGACGCGCAGTCCTAGAGTTGACGAGAGGAAGAGCTAATATCTCACTTTGATAAGATATTAGGCTTCAGATTCTTGTTCCCTTTGAGAAACAAGAATTCTTATCGATCTTTCTCTCTTATTGTGCACCAGAAACTCTGCCAAAATTTTCGCTGTGCACAACAAGGTGCGGCTCCTATGACCAATTTTTCCTTGGTAATTATGAAAATAATGACTTTAAGAATGTCAACTAACAGCAATACTTAAGATGAATATCATGACAGATCATTTTATATCTCATATATATAGATACTGCTCTCACTAAGTGTCTTTCAAAATTTGGCTTTGTCACTAATGGAGCTCATGAAGCTACTGCTCAAAGCAAAGTTCTCAATTACAACTGTATATTTAATCAACCGTCTACCCACCCTAATACTTGATGACAACTCTCCGTTTGAAACACCTTTTCATGATCAACTGAACTATCACAAACTAAGAATATTTGGTTGCATTTGCTTTCCTTGGCTCCCGCCATATAATGTTCATAAACTTCTTCCTCACTTATGCTCATGTGTTTCCTTAGATATTTCAAATCTCAAAGTGCATATATTTGTTATGATCCCGCAAATCATAAATTTTATAGCTCTCTGTGTGTAATCTTTCACGAATCAAACTTTATCTATGCTACTCAAACCCCTAATCTACTGTGTGTCACAAGCTCTTCAAGCTCATCAAACTGGATATTAACTGAACATGAATCGTTGTTATAATGTTTGGATATTGACTTCAAACTTTCTATTTAATCTTTTTATTTGTGGGATTATGTACACGTGAATACCAATGGTAATTAACTGCAGGGAGTAATACCATTGGAAGACCAAGCCGACACGGGGGAGGAGGCTAGGGTTTAGGGAGGTAGGAGCCGACCTATGGATGGGACTCACAGCGGCGACCATCAGATCACAGAGATCGGGAGGAGGTGAGAAACCATTGAATAAAGAGAGGAAGAGAGGGGCTAGGGCTCATCAGCTTAAAGGAGGGAAATGGGCCTTTATGGAAACGGGCCAAAGTCTTTGGGCCAACAAAATAACAACAGTAATGCTGGTAATGAAACTGATGGAAGTATTGAGATGTTGCATATTTTGTCAGGAGCAAATTTTCTATTATCTTCATCACTTGACTTTTTTGTTTGTTCCATGTGACATGAAGTCCTTTTGGTTAATATTTAGGTGATTCCAACTTCGTATTTCATCCTCTCTATTCTAATCCTGGTTGCTGATAATGGAAATTATGTTTCCTCCTCTTTTACGTAGTCTACCCATACATTTCTTTAACCATTTAATTCCGCGGCTTCAGTCATATACATGTCATGCTACTACAGAGTACAAAATTTATCAAACCACTGTAGTCATTCACAGAAATGATAGGGTGGAATTTCTTTTTTAAATTTTAATCGTTTTCCCTTTACTATTTTGATGATCTCACTTATAAATTTAAGTAACCTTCCTTATATATAAAATTGGGTAATTTTAACTCTTCTCTAAGGCTCTAACCAAAGGTCCCTTTTTTAGGCATCCAATATTAGCATTTCCAGTTAAATTAGGCAATACTATGGTTAGCCCTCTCTTGTATTCCTCACACATGCATTAACTTCACATGAGAGATCCTCAAGGACAGATAAAAAGTAGATGAAATATGAATATACAAGAGAATATTTGCCAACGGTTTAAAATTCTGAAGTAAGAATCCAAGAACTTCTCATACAGTATCAGGCATTTCATCTACTCAACATTGCTCTTTTTATCAGTTTTAGGTGAAACTGGCAATAAAAAGTGCATGACAGAGAGCTTGAGCAAAAACATGGTGAGACTTAGCATACATTCTTCGAGCCTAACTACAATGGACCATTTTGAAAATCAGTCTATCACACTACAGAAAATAAAAAAATTTACTTAGAAATAAACAAAGACAACTGAGACATTACATCAACAGAAACATTTTACAATCAAAATATTTACATAAGCTATTTTTAAAACTCAATGGAAAACAGTAACTGAAACTATCTACCAAATCGAAGAGTGGCGATTATGTTTAGGCCTCATTTTGATAAATTTGTTTATGTGGCATCCGTGCTTTACTTCAGGCTTCTTTTTGTTATGGCTTTGTACTGATTGACGGTCATTCATGTCAATGATCGTAATCTTTCTCTTTTTCTTTGCTACATTTTGAAATTATATAGCCACCTAGTTAGTTCCTATTCTGTACCAAAAAATAAAATACAATCAAAGAAATAGTGTTGAGAAACATACCTTCTTCTGCATCCTTGCTGTAGGCATCGAAAATTGCCTATAGGTCTCCACGAACAGCTCAGTGTTAAGGAACGACGATAAACGTCACTATCCGGTTCACAGTAGTTCGATTGATGTCGGTGAATGATTGAAGTGAATCGACGAACTACGTGAACTAACAAAATTTCGGAATAACAGAGGTACGGGCTAATCGGGAGCCCCACGATGTTTACAAAAGGAACAATGCCCTTCGTGTCTCATTCATTCTACAGATGATCCGACCATCGAAACTGATAGAACTCCTTGTCGGCTTTCCAACGTACTTCGAATCACTCAAATCCGAGTTCGGACGAAGAAATTACGGCGGGAACCGACGAGGAGGTGAAAATACGTCTCAACAATAGGTGAGACACCACATGGTGTCTCGGCCAAGGCCGAGAACGAGACACCCTTGGGTGTCTCGGCCTTGGCCAAGACACCCTCGGCCTTGGCCGAGACACCCTCGGCCTTGGCCGAGACACCCTAGGGTGTCTCAGCCTTGGCCGAGACACCATGTGGTGTCTCAACAATAGGTGAGACACCATGTGGTGTCTCACCTATTGTTGAGACGTATTTTCACCTCCTCGTCGGTTCCCGCCGTAATTTCTTCGTCCGAACTCGGATTTGAGTGATTCGAAGTACGTTGGAAAGCCGACAAGGAGTTCTATCAGTTCCGATGGTCGGATCATCTGTAGAATGAATGAGACACGAAAGGCATTGTTCCTTTTGTAAACATCGCGGGGCTCCCGATTAGCCCGTACCTCTGTTATTCCGAAATTTTGTTAGTTCACGTAGTTCGTCAATTCACTTCAATCGTTCACCGACATCAATCGAACTCCTGTGAACCAGATAGTGATGTTTATCATCGTTCCTTAACACTGAGCTGTTCGTGGAGACCTATAGGCAATTTTCGATGCCTACAGATACCCCCTCCAAAGCATTCCAGACTCGTTTCTTTTATAGAAGAGGCTGGAATACTTTGGATGTGATTGGTCTAGTCTTCAGTCGGCGTAAAGGACCTGTAGTTAGCTTCGATTCTTGACTCTTTCGACTTTCAGTCTACTCGATGTTTTGGTGAATAGCTGAAGTTCTTCCGACGCTGCGTTTATCGTCTGGCCATCGTCGAAGTCTCAAATCTACAACTGATGAGTTGAGTTTGGCTCGTGTCATCGAGTTGACTTTGAACTGACTATCTCCGTCGCATCGACTCTTTGATCGCAACGCGTTGACTGGCGTTGACCTAGGGTTACGCGTTGACCGGCTTTGACCCTAGGGTTTCGAACGTCGTATATTGACTTTTTGCTCGTAACGCGCTGACTGGCGTTGACCTAGGATTACGCATTGACCGGCGTTGATCCTAGGGTTTCGAACATCGTACATTGTCTTTTTTGCTCGCAACGCGTTGACTGGCGTTGACCTAGGATTACGCATTGACCGGCATTGACCCTAGGGTTTCGAATTGCTCGGTGTTGACTTTGGGTTTCAGACCGCTCGACGTTGACACAGTTTATACTCGTACGTTTACTGGAGTATACACAGTTTAAGCTCTTAAGGTATTGGAGCACGGTGATCCCAAATGTCAGAGCTACAGGACCAACTGTTAAAGCTGATTCATCTGCATGTATAGATCTTATCCTGAAGTTGTTGGATGCTCAAGTCACGAGACCAACTAATGGAGCTGGTGCATCAATGACTCGCATTTATAGAATTTTTGGCAAATCCTCAGCCATCAACGGGTTTGATTAGCCTTTACCGACTACCGTTTGAGTCGGACTAGCATGCAGATTGTTTAAGTCCGTTCTGCATGTAACGTTATGCTAAAAAAGTTAACTCTTTTAGTGCTACGATATTGAATACGTAGACTTCGTCTTTCTCCTGTGAAAAGACTAAACAGCAACGTGTGTTAGACGTAGGCTTAGGATTTTTGGCAAATCCTCAACCCTCAACGGATGTAATGTGCCTTTACCGACTACCGTTCGAGTCGGGCTAGCAAGCGGATTGTTTACATCCGTTCCGAATGTGACGTTGTGCTAAAGGAATGAACTCCCTTAGACTTGATGCTACGACTTCAAATATGTAGACTTCGCCATTGTTACGGGAACAGGCTACCCGACAACGCGTGTTAGGCGCTGACTTATCCTTACTTAGGATTCAGGATAAAAGTCCCCGCGTGTTAGGCGTTGGCTTATCCCTGCTTAGGCTTCGGGATAAAATTCCCCATGCGTGTGAGGCACGGATTATGGTGTTATTAATAACAACCTGCCACAATGTTGAATATGTGGTCTTTTGTCCTTTTCACGGTCAAAGACTAACCTGCAATGCGTGTTAGGCGTTGACCTATTCCTACTTAGGATTCAGGATAAAATTCCCCATGCATGAAAGGTATGGATTTTTGTTGCTACGATGCTGAATACGTAGACTCGGTCGTTTTTACGGGAACGAACCACCCAGCAACGCGGGTTAAGCGTTGACTTATCCCTACTTAGGCTTCGGGATAAAATACCCCAGACTGGATTCTGGTGTTTTTTTCAATCGGTGAAAGACTAAACCGACAACATGTATTAGACGTAGGCTTATCTCTATTTAGGAGTCAAGATAAAGTTCCCCGTGCATGAAGTGCACGGATTAGAAGTTGGGAATTGTGTCTTTTCTCAGAGTAAAGAAGGACTGGAAAATGGAAGAGGAAGAATTTTATATTCTATCTCCCGACACTGAAGAGGAAGAATTTTATATTCTATCTCCAGTTGGAAAGGAAACTCAAGGTGGGATCTCCACCCTCAGAATCCGAAATGATGAAACTAAGAGTGGGATCTCCACTCCGAGAATCGGAAAGATTCAAACGACCCTAACTTTTATAGGATTGGTCATTCGATCCAAAAAGAGTCCCTCATTTATTGAGGAGAAAGCCCAATTTCGACCCTAACTTTTATAGGTTTGGTGGAAAAAGGAAAAGATGGAAGTCTTTCGTTTATCGAAAAGGATAACTCAATCTTAGTCCTAACTATCTGCAGGTTTGACTAAGTAAAGTTGGAGACAATCCTAACTTTTATAGGTTTGATTGCTCAATTGAAAGTGGACCTCTCGTTCATGAAAGGAATCGAGAGGAGAATCTGGTTGTGGCCCTAACTTTTATAGGTTTGACCAAGGAAGCAGTGGAAGTGGGAGGTTTGAGATGATCTTACCTTTTACAGGCTTGATCGTTCAATTTGAAAGTGGACCTCTCGTTCATGGAAGGAATCGAGAGGGGACTTTGGTTGTGGTCCTAACTATAGGAAGGTTTGACCAGGTAGACAGTGAGAGTGGGAGTACAAATCATAGTGGGGGTTTAGTGTTTATCACCTTGTTCGTAATTATCGGGTTATCCCTAAGAAAATTACATATAGCGTTCTTCTGGGAACTTCCCATTATATGAATCATCCACCCCCAGCTTCTTTCTTGGAACTGGGTCTGACTTTGTACTCCGTTACATGACCGGGTTATCCTTAAGAATATTAGCGTAATATTCTCCAGGAACTTCCCATCAACGGTAGGAAACAGTTTAGACTCATATACCTATTGGAGTATCAGGGAGCAGTTTAACCTCATATACCGATTAGAGGATTGAGAAGCAGTTTATACTCGTATACTCTTCGGAGTATTGAGAAGCAGTTTATACTCGTGTACTCTTCGGAGTAATGCCGTTCTCATTTGGCCTATCCTAGCGTTATGACGCCGGCTTCAACCAAGGTTTGGATGCTATTCTTTAAAGTAAAGCAAGCGTTGGTGGGATGAAGGATCCTCCTGTGGTACGCGCAGTACTTTGGATCCGCAGTATTGTCAGCTTCCTCCTGATTTGTGATGGGTGGTAGCTTGATCTTGTTGTTTTCAAGAAGGGTCTCGAAGATGGCTGGAACGTCCTCGTCCTTGAATGAGTACTCTTTTTGGAGCCTCGAATCCGAAGTCTTCTGCTGTCTTCGGGACTGCTGTTGTGACGTATGATTAACGTCAACAACTATTGTAGGTGTCTTCCCTTCATTATGGGAGACGAGACTCGGATTCAGAGGGTTAGCCATCGGTTGGATTCTTTCGACCTTCCTCCTTCTGAGAAAGCGTTCGGCCTGCTCTCCGCGCACCTTCAACTCTTTCCAGGTATTGAGCGGCTCTACTCCCATAACGTCCAAGATATTAATGGATAAGTTGTTATGACAAGTCTGCAAGACGAATTCCTCCGTGACGGGATCCTTGTAGTTCATTGCCTGATTACGGAATCGTTTGATGAAGGTATCCATCGACTCTCCGTCTTTTTGTTTCTCATCGAAGAGTGTCCTGATCGACACTTCGGCGTCATCATCGAAGAAATGAGTGAGGAAGATGCTCTCCAGGTCCTCCCAGCTGTTGATGCTTCCGGGCTTAAGACGACGGTACCAATCGAAGGCAGGCCCGCGAAGGGTGCCAATGAATGACCGCACCATCAAGGGCTCGTTGCCGGAGATCGTGCCCAAGTGGGACTTGAAGTAGATTAGATGCTGAGTGGGCGAGCCCTTCCCGTCGAACGGCGTGAAGTTGATCAGGTTGAACTTCACCGGATACGGGATCGAATCCCACTCTTTCGGGTAAGGACACGGAATGCCGGTCTTCTTTACCTCTTGAGCAGACATTAGAGCGTTAATTTTTCTCTCGAGGTCCTTCATCTTTTCGTCCTCATTTATATCCTGTTTTGGACAATTTTCAAGAGGAATAATGTGACCACCCCCAGTGTTATCATCATTGATGGGTCCACCCCCAGCGTCGTTATTTTTAGTAGGACCACCCCCAGCGTTGTGTTCATCCACATCTGAATCACTACCTGCTTGGTTAGCAGTGCTGCGACGGATGGACTCACCTAGCTGATTCGATAAAGCTCGGATTTGTTGGTCGTGCATTTGTCTCATCTCCTGCATAGCCATTTCCATTTCGAACTTGAAGTTCTCTTTTTGTTTGGCTAGAGCATCCTCAATGATTTTGGTTATTTGCTCGGTGTTGACCATGAACACTTCCCGAGCTTGTCCTATGCTAGACGTTGTATCGTCAGAGGTAATTGCGGAATAAGAATCCGAGAGTTCGTCATCGGAATGGATTCCTTCATGGACACCCTGGTAATCATTATGTCCAACGGCTTCTAGCTGAAGCTGAGATATTCGTTGGGTTATTTCCGAATCGACTCTTCTTCCTGGAGAGAAATTAGGGTTGGAACCACTTGAAACAATCGGAGATTTTCCCTTATTGACCATGTTGATGGTAACTTCTGGGAATTCATCATCTCGAGCAACCGATCCTCTTTGGTGGAAACGCCTTGATTTGGGCTTCGTCGTTCCATCGGAGATCCTCTCGAATACCGAGACCCTCTGTAGAGCGGTCTTGGGGCAGCTATACGCTGATAATACTGCCCTGATAATTTTGGTACACGGACAGTGAGAGTCCGCTTCCCGGGTACTTCTCTTTCGAGATTTATTCGTACCCCCAGCCCGATAGTACAACTCATCGAAGTTGTAGTCAGAGCAACCTATCGGCTGTTTATATGAATTCTCAGGTATAACGCGTTCGTCTGTCTGACGTGTTTTCCTCTGAGTAAACATTACCTTGTTGGCGTCCGCAGGAGTCACACGTTTGGAATCACACCCTTGTGAGGGTGAAACCTTAACGGGCTCCTGGTTTTCTGCACGTACCTCTAAGCGGGCTATTGTAGAAATTAATTTGTTAGGAGGTCGCGTACGCCCCCCAGTCCGGATGTTTGTTCGAAGCTCCTTTAATAATCCTAATCGTTCTTTAATAGGTGCTTTGCCTCGATCCTCGGGTAGAGAGCCAATACGATCCTTCAATGGGATTCTAGATTTGGGGAGATCCACGCTATCATAGAGCTTCACCGGAGGTGCGGGAGCAATAGGAGTGGGATCTGGAGTTGACAAAGGCCGGAGAGCAGCCTCGGATGCTTTTTCCTTAGACGCTGACTTGGCCTTTGGCATCCAACCTTGCTTAGATCTTGGTGGCTTTTTGACCACCTTTCCTTTCTGTAACTCCTGTGCATTCCGTACAAGGATCCTCGTCTGCGCTAACAGTGCGCGGCGCTTATGGATGCGCTCCTCAAGAGTTGAACGGGTTCGTTTGATACGAACCCATTCATTAGTAGGTGGTTGGGAGGAGGTTCCCAAAGCTTGTTGCTGGAACACTTTGCGCCTTCTGCGTTTCAGATCCGCATCATAGCAGATCCCGTCAACAGGCTCCAAAGCCTTGGCAAATTGACGCGCGAGATGTTAACGGCGCCTTTGACGAGCCCTCTTCGTCAACACTGGTGCACTTTCAACGGGCAACTCCTTGACTTTCGAGGAGTTGTCACGAACGTTGGATCTGGTTTCTTTGGAAGTCGGCGGATCGTTGCGAGGTGTAACTACAGCAGCGACGGCGGAGAGATCGTCTTCTTGGGGCTTCAGTCTGAAGAAAAGAAGAGAATAAAGAAAATTGATTTGTATTTCTTTGATTCCGATTACAACTTGATTACAAAAGAGAGGAGAACGAAATCGGTTCTTCCTCTTTGTTTAAAACTGGGTTCTTCACGGTGGCGATGGAGTGCCTCCCTCGAATGCTCGCGTCGAGTTTGCTCTCCGTTGACGATCCGCACGTCTTGATTCACTGGAACAATGTCTTCTCCTCACGATTTGACGTTGTGGAGAACTTGCGTGGCAAGTTTGAGAACTCAGAACGAGTTTATAAGAACTCTGCAAAAGAGTTGATTTGAACCGAAGATCGGTTAATAAGCCAAGGCTCTGGTGGTCGATCTTAGCTGAGGAAATCCCACCGAACCCCAGCCAGAAGAGAAACCCCCGAACTGAATTGATCTTCAGTTATTTATAAAGGATTAAGGGGGTGAAACCGCCCCTTAAATCTCTCCTAAGTGGGATGTAACCGCCCCCAAATCGTGGGAAACGGTTTTAGAACCGTTCAACTCATGTTGAATGAGTCAAACGCCCACGTTGGCGTTCAGGACCCTAACCTCACGTCTTAGGATTGAGACGCGAGGTTGGGTGTTGGCTGAACATTGATGAACGCGAGGGTCGCTCGCGTTTTGGTTTGTTGTAGCTTAGAAACGCGGGGGTCGGTGTTGGCTGGACCCCTACGAACGCGAGGGTCGCTCACGTTTCGCCTGTTGTAACCCTGGCGTTTTTTTGATGTTGTGACGCGGGGTTCGACCCTGGCGTTTTTTTGATGTTGTGACGCGGGGTTCGACCCTGGCGTTTTGATGTTATAACACGGGGAGGACCTCCGCGTTTTGCCTTGCAGAGATTATCACCAAGTAATCTCTTTTTGTCATAGCGTTGCAAAGATCATTGTCTTGTAATCTTCGTCTTGGCTCCTTGAGAATATGAGAGTCGTCAGATTGTAACTCCCGATGTTTCTTGGCTCCTTGAGAATATGAGAGTCGTCAGATTGTAACTCCCGATGTTGATTGTGAAGGCTGTTGAAGTAGAGCTTCCATCAGTTGTCGTGAAGGTCGTCAGATTGTAACCTTCAGCGATCTACGCGAAAGTCTTCAGATTACAGCCTTCTGGAAGTCGTCAGATTGTAACTTCCATCATCGGTGGTTGATGGGGGATAAACTATCTATTGTGATTTTTAGACAGCCTACAGAGCACCGGGATCTTGATCATCGGCTGCGGCACGACAGCTTCGGCAGCACCGGGATATTGGGTGTCTCGGCGCTGGTTGAGACACCAGGGGGTGTCTCCAACTCAGATTCGTCCCGTGCCTATAAATACAAGTCCCGGAGCCTCATTTTTTCAGATCTGGAATTTTGGAGATTAGGCGAAGCCCTGTCGGATCGAAGACTGAAGGTGCACGAATTTCAGAGAGGAGGAGGAGAGATCGGATCGAGTTCTTCAACGCAAGAGGGAGAGATTCTTCAGATCTGCAGTTCCCCGGGTTCGTTCCTTAAGATTATCCCGTTGCGGTAATCTTAAGAAGAGTGATTATCTCGCTTCACCGAGATAAGAGCTACGGTTTCTCGATCCCTTCGTGGATAGACGAAGCTCTGTCCAATTTTTCAGTAATCAGATCTGATCGACGGTGGTCCACGGATAAACCCCGGCACAGGCAAAGATCCCACGCAAGCAGAAGACCGATAAACGATCTCTGCGTTTGTTTGATAAAGTTGTAAACTTTTTATTTTCATTGTGTAAAGAGATCTTATAAAAAGATCAACTTTTTATTTCATTCGAGTTTATTGTAACGATTAAAGTTGTAATAGATTCGATAACAATGAAAACATCAACTTTTACCGCAAACACTTGCATCCTTCTCTTAGCTTCCTCTTTAAAGCCTCCAGTTCGTCTTCATACTTTAACACAATAGGTTTTGGTTTTCGCTTCATGTCAGTGTCATCGTTCTTCTCTGTGATATTTTCCTCTCACCTCATCTCACTGACATCTTTCTTCTCAACGATATTTTCTTCTATCTCAGAATTGAATGATACGTGGAACCTCATCTCACTGACATCTTTCTTCTCAACGATATTTTCTTCTATCTCAGAATTGAATGATACGTGGATGTTAAATTAGTTGATTGCAGAACATTTACATAAATGAAATTTAGGTAATATTTAGAGTTGAATTAGTACATTCGAGTAATCCATTGAGACAGTTTGTGTAGTATCTGGTGGTGGAAAAGGAATCCCACATATCAAAGAAAGGTCTTCCACTTTTGCGGGACATTCAACAGCAGAGACTCTGGTGGTTTCTGCAAATTGTGACCATTGATTAATTACGAGAAACTAAAAAAAATCACAGGTAGAAAAGAAGAAGATAAAATCTTACCAGTCAAATATTCAGTACCATTCTTCCACTCATTTGAAAGAACCTTCAAGCTCTTATTGCCAAAGATTGAAACCAAGAAAAAGATCAGGAAATCTACTACAAGGTTGATGCATATCAAAAGTTAGTTCAATAAAGTCTATATATAGAAAGAAAAGAATATTTATGGAAGCATAAATGTACAAGTACTCTCTCTGACATTTCAAACAAGTTGTAATTCTGAGATTGCTTGATCACATGCTAATCTGCTTTGATTAGTATATTCTTGAATCCTATGTTTAATTTAAGAAGCTAAGTTCAACACTACTATTACTGAGCATAATACAACTTAGAAGTTTACATTCAGCTGATTGCATAGGTAAGAGAACTTGAAATTTCTTGTCTCAATTAATAACAAGTTCATAGGAGCGGAAGTCAATCTACCAAAGAACAAACTGAGATGTGTACATATTAAAAAAAAGGGTAAAATACTGAAACCGCCAACATTCTAAAAAGTATATACTAAAATACTGAATGTATCATACTGCACAAAAACTTGCTTGAAAAGAAACTCGGCAAAGTTCCTGATCTCTTTAATGTCGCTTCTTTTCGTACCGGTGATAATTTGTAGCCTACAGCAAACCAATAACAGTAATCCAATTAGAAAACCAAAGCATAATCATTGCATTAATTTCAGGAAAAAAAGCTGATGCCTTTTGATGAACAATCAGAAATTGAAGTTTAGAACGAGATATGAATACATACATTTTTGGCTTCTGCAGGGAGATCCATCAACTTCAGCAATCTTAGCATGTCAAATAGACGTTTCGAAGCCTGCAAGTAACAAATAGAATATATCATTACCTAAACTTGAAAAATAGCAAGTGGAACAAATCCGTAATGGCTCAAAAATAAACACTGGAAACAAAAAATATCAACGTAACTGAAGTCATTATTTACAATCATGACTACTACTGAAACTCAACCAATGGAAACAAAAAATATCAACGTAACTGAAGTCATTATTTACAATCATGACTACTACTGAAACTCAACCAATACAAAAAATAGAGATCAAAAGAATTCAAGTCATTATTTACAATCATGACTACTACTGAAACTCAACCAATACAAAAAATAGAGATCAAAAGAATTCATTGTAGAAATTTCCAAATTTAGACAACTCTAATGCTCTTCGGGTTTAATTCTTTGGATAAAGTGCATGAAACTAGCACCAAGTACACAAATCATCATAGCAAAACCCCAATGCAAAAAAATCTCTTTTGTGAATGCACGTGAAGAGAGAAAGGCAAGTGGGGGCCACGAACTCAGCAAAATGCGTGAAGTGGGGAGAAGTCCAGCGGGTTTTCAAATTTGCGCGTAGGAGGCTAAGAAACAGCAAGTCGTGGCCAATCTTATAGGGGCCACACCTATGAGTGCAGAGGCCAGGAGCGCCTATAAATACGACAGCTAGGATTTTCTCTTTCTGTGTGCAAGGTAGGGTGGCTGTACAACAGGGGAAATTTTTGGCTGGTGTGCAAGTGCAAAAAGGGGAGAAGCAGGCTTTGGCGGCTGTGAAAAGGGAAAATTCGTAGAGAGAAAAAGTGGATGTTTTGTGAGAGATTTGAGAGTTAGTTTGAGGGTTTAATTTGTGTGATTGTAAACACATTTGTATTCTCTTTCTCTAATAGTAGATCTCCCCCTACCCCGTGGACATCGATAATTTATCGAACCACGTTAAAATTGATTGTTCATGCTGTGACTTGTAATAGAGAGTTTAGGTTCCCTCGATAGGTCAATCCTAGAACTGATGAGAGGAAGAGCTGATATCCCACTTTGTTGAGATATTTTACTTTTGGTTCTTGTTTCCTTTGCAGAGATTTAGTTGAGATCTAATCTCTTGTCAAGCACCAGATGTGCTGTCAAAATTTCTATTGTGCACAACAAGTGGTATCAGAGCTCGGGCTATGCTTGGGTAATTTGGAGGAGTAGATCACTTTGGAAGCTCGTCTAGGGTTTCAATTGAAGAGGAGGCTTTATCGCTTCCAATTGAAGAAGGGAACCTCTATTAGTGATCACATGAACCACTATACGAAGCTTCTTACGGATTTGGTGAGTATGGATGTTATGATTAAAGATGAGGAAAAGGCGTTGTTGTTGAGTTCCTTGCCGGATGACGAATACTGTAGGTGTTAAAAATTGCCCATGAATTCCCGCACATGGCTTTAGACAGAGAGAAGACGATGAACGTCACTATCTGGATCACAAAAGCTTAATTGATGTCGATAAACGCATGACGTAAGTCGACGAACAATATGAAGCAACAGAACTGCAGAATAACTGATCGAGAGCTAAGCTTCGCTTACGAAAGACGAAGCGCCCCTCGTGTCTCATCTACTCCACATATGATTCAACCATGGGAGCTTGTGGATCTTCTCGTTGGATTTCCTTCTCACTTTGCATCGTGCAATTCTGAGTTCGGATGACGAAGATATGACGGAAATGGACGAGACGCACGAAGCAATGCCCGGGGCCTTAGCGGAAACACTCCAAGTGTCTCGACCTTGGTAGAGACTGTCTCACTTTGAATCTGAAGAAGCTCAAAAGATGAAAGTTGTAGAGATCCTTGTTAGATTTCTTACTCATCTTAGATCAACTTATTCCGAGATCGTATGAGAGAGATAAAGCTAAAATACCAAAAATAGTATAAACTACCTCAGAATTTCGAGACAGTGTTGGTATCTCGGAGAAGAATGAAGATTTTGGCCATGATTAGATTCGAATATGAAAAAGCTCAAAAAATTAAATTTATAGATCTCCTTGTTAGATTTCTAACTCATCTTGGATCAACTTATTCTGAGATCGTATGAGAGAGATAAAACTAAAATATCAAAGATAGTATAAACTGTCTCAGAATTCCGAGACAGTGTTGGTGTCTTAGAAAAGAATGGATATTTTGACTATGATTTGATTCGAATATGAAAAGATCAAAAGATAAAAGTTGTAGATCTTTTCGTCAGCTTTCCAACGCATCTTGAATCATTTTATTTGGAGGTCGTATGAGAAAGTTAGATGTAAAACAAGCTAAGACATCCAAAGGTGTCTCGGCCACTGCCGAGGCACCGCGGGCGTCCACAGCTCCGAAAACTTGTTTTTGGCTGTTTTGAACTGTTTATCGATCGTTAACCATCTAGATTTGTTTCAACTAATGAAATATCATCTAAGAATATGGTTAAGTGGTTATAACTGAAGATAAGAGTGAATCGATCGTTCTTATCCGAAAACATCGTTCTTATCCGAAAACAAATGTCCCAAAGCCTATAAATACAGCCCCCGGGCCTTCATTTTTTTAAAGCTGGAATTCTCAAGCATCGGCGAAGCTCTGCTGAATTGAAGACTGAAGGAGCACGAATTTCAGAAGAGAGGAGGAGATCGGATCGAGTTCTTCAGTATAGAGAAGAAGAGTTCGTCAGATCTACGGTTCCCGGTTCTTTTCCTTAAGATTGCCCCGTTGCGATGATCTTGAGAAGAGTGATTATCTCACTGTTGCTGAGATAATTGCTTCGGTTTCTTGATATCTTCACGAATCAATAAAGCTCCGGATCTGATCTGATCGTTTGGTGGTCCACGAATATCACGTCCCCGTCACAGGCCAAGATCACACGCAAGCAACGGAAGATAAACATCCGTTGCGTTTGTTTGAAAAAAAGTTATAATTTTTATTGAAAGTCTTATAAAAAGACTGTTTCTTTGAGTTTATTGTAAATGTTTGAAGTTGTTGTTAAATTAGTTGATTGCAGAACAATTACATAAATGAAATTTAGGTAATATTTAGAGTTGAATTAGTACATTCGAGTAATCCATTGAGACAGTTTGTGTAGTATCTGGTGGTGGAAAAGGAATCCCACATATCAAAGAAAGGTCTTCCACTTTTGCGGGACATTCAACAGCAGAGACTCTGGTGGTTTCTGCAAATTGTGACCATTGATTAATTACGAGAAACTAAAAAAAATCACAGGTAGAAAAGAAGAAGATAAAATCTTACCAGTCAAATATTCAGTACCATTCTTCCACTCATTTGAAAGAACCTTCAAGCTCTTATTGCCAAAGATTGAAACCAAGAAAAAGATCAGGAAATCTACTACAAGGTTGATGCATATCAAAAGTTAGTTCAATAAAGTCTATATATAGAAAGAAAAGAATATTTATGGAAGCATAAATGTACAAGTACTCTCTCTGACATTTCAAACAAGTTGTAATTCTGAGATTGCTTGATCACATGCTAATCTGCTTTGATTAGTATATTCTTGAATCCTATGTTTAATTTAAGAAGCTAAGTTCAACACTACTATTACTGAGCATAATACAACTTAGAAGTTTACATTCAGCTGATTGCATAGGTAAGAGAACTTGAAATTTCTTGTCTTAATTAATAACAAGTTCATAGGAGCGGAAGTCAATCTACCAAAGAACAAACTGAGATGTGTACATATTAAAAAAAAGGGTAAAATACTGAAACCGCCAACATTCTAAAAAGTATATACTAAAATACTGAATGTATCATACTGCAAAAAAACTTGCTTGAAAAGAAACTCGGCAAAGTTCCTGATCTCTTTAATGTCGCTTCTTTTCGTACCGGTGATAATTTGTAGCCTACAGCAAACCAATAACAGTAATCCAATTAGAAAACCAAAGCATAATCATTGCATTAATTTCAGGAAAAAAAGCTGATGCCTTTTGATGAACAATCAGAAATTGAAGTTTAGAACGAGATATGAATACATACATTTTTGGCTTCTGCAGGGAGATCCATCAACTTCAGCAATCTTAGCATGTCAAATAGACGTTTCGAAGCCTGCAAGTAACAAATAGAATATATCATTACCTAAACTTGAAAAATAGCAAGTGGAACAAATCCGTAATGGCTCAAAAATAAACACTGGAAACAAAAAATATCAACGTAACTGAAGTCATTATTTACAATCATGACTACTACTGAAACTCAACCAATACAAAAAATAGAGATCAAAAGAATTCATTGTAGAAATTTCCAAATTTAGACAACTCTAATGCTCTTCGGGTTTAATTCTTTGGATAAAGTGCATGAAACTAGCACCAAGTACACAAATCATCATAGCAAAACCCCAATGCAAAAAAATCTCTTTTGTGAATGCACGTGAAGAGAGAAAGGCAAGTGGGGGCCACGAACTCAGCAAAATGCGTGAAGTGGGGAGAAGTCCAGCGGGTTTTCAAATTTGCGCGTAGGAGGCTAAGAAACAGCAAGTCGTGGCCAATCTTATAGGGGCCACACCTATGAGTGCAGAGGCCAGGAGCGCCTATAAATACGACAGCTAGGATTTTCTCTTTCTGTGTGCAAGGTAGGGTGGCTGTACAACAGGGGAAATTTTTGGCTGGTGTGCAAGTGCAAAAAGGGGAGAAGCAGGCTTTGGCGGCTGTGAAAAGGGAAAATTCGTAGAGAGAAAAAGTGGATGTTTTGTGAGAGATTTGAGAGTTAGTTTGAGGGTTTAATTTGTGTGATTGTAAACACATTTGTATTCTCTTTCTCTAATAGTAGATCTCCCCCTACCCCGTGGACATCGATAATTTATCGAACCACGTTAAAATTGATTGTTCATGCTGTGACTTGTAATAGAGAGTTTAGGTTCCCTCGATAGGTCAATCCTAGAACTGATGAGAGGAAGAGCTGATATCCCACTTTGTTGAGATATTTTACTTTTGGTTCTTGTTTCCTTTGCAGAGATTTAGTTGAGATCTAATCTCTTGTCAAGCACCAGATGTGCTGTCAAAATTTCTATTGTGCACAACAAGTGGTATCAGAGCTCGGGCTATGCTTGGGTAATTTGGAGGAGTAGATCACTTTGGAAGCTCGTCTAGGGTTTCAATTGAAGAGGAGGCTTTATCGCTTCCAATTGAAGAAGGGAACCTCTATTAGTGATCACATGAACCACTATACGAAGCTTCTTACGGATTTGGTGAGTATGGATGTTATGATTAAAGATGAGGAAAAGGCGTTGTTGTTGAGTTCCTTGCCGGATGACGAATACTGTAGGTGTTAAAAATTGCCCATGAATTCCCGCACATGGCTTTAGACAGAGAGAAGACGATGAACGTCACTATCTGGATCACAAAAGCTTAATTGATGTCGATAAACGCATGACGTAAGTCGACGAACAATATGAAGCAACAGAACTGCAGAATAACTGATCGAGAGCTAAGCTTCGCTTACGAAAGACGAAGCGCCCCTCGTGTCTCATCTACTCCACATATGATTCAACCATGGGAGCTTGTGGATCTTCTCGTTGGATTTCCTTCTCACTTTGCATCGTGCAATTCTGAGTTCGGATGACGAAGATATGACGGAAATGGACGAGACGCACGAAGCAATGCCCGGGGCCTTAGCGGAAACACTCCAAGTGTCTCGACCTTGGTAGAGACTGTCTCACTTTGAATCTGAAGAAGCTCAAAAGATGAAAGTTGTAGAGATCCTTGTTAGATTTCTTACTCATCTTAGATCAACTTATTCCGAGATCGTATGAGAGAGATAAAGCTAAAATACCAAAAATAGTATAAACTACCTCAGAATTTCGAGACAGTGTTGGTATCTCGGAGAAGAATGAAGATTTTGGCCATGATTAGATTCGAATATGAAAAAGCTCAAAAAATTAAATTTATAGATCTCCTTGTTAGATTTCTAACTCATCTTGGATCAACTTATTCTGAGATCGTATGAGAGAGATAAAACTAAAATATCAAAGATAGTATAAACTGTCTCAGAATTCCGAGACAGTGTTGGTGTCTTAGAAAAGAATGGATATTTTGACTATGATTTGATTCGAATATGAAAAGATCAAAAGATAAAAGTTGTAGATCTTTTCGTCAGCTTTCCAACGCATCTTGAATCATTTTATTTGGAGGTCGTATGAGAAAGTTAGATGTAAAACAAGCTAAGACATCCAAAGGTGTCTCGGCCACTGCCGAGGCACCGCGGGCGTCCACAGCTCCGAAAACTTGTTTTTGGCTGTTTTGAACTGTTTATCGATCGTTAACCATCTAGATTTGTTTCAACTAATGAAATATCATCTAAGAATATGGTTAAGTGGTTATAACTGAAGATAAGAGTGAATCGATCGTTCTTATCCGAAAACATCGTTCTTATCCGAAAACAAATGTCCCAAAGCCTATAAATACAGCCCCCGGGCCTTCATTTTTTTAAAGCTGGAATTCTCAAGCATCGGCGAAGCTCTGCTGAATTGAAGACTGAAGGAGCACGAATTTCAGAAGAGAGGAGGAGATCGGATCGAGTTCTTCAGTATAGAGAAGAAGAGTTCGTCAGATCTACGGTTCCCGGTTCTTTTCCTTAAGATTGCCCCGTTGCGATGATCTTGAGAAGAGTGATTATCTCACTGTTGCTGAGATAATTGCTTCGGTTTCTTGATATCTTCACGAATCAATAAAGCTCCGGATCTGATCTGATCGTTTGGTGGTCCACGAATATCACGTCCCCGTCACAGGCCAAGATCACACGCAAGCAACGGAAGATAAACATCCGTTGCGTTTGTTTGAAAAAAAGTTATAATTTTTATTGAAAGTCTTATAAAAAGACTGTTTCTTTGAGTTTATTGTAAATGTTTGAAGTTGTAATGAACTCGTCAATGAAATCGACTTTCTCCTCAAATAAGCTGACGACCACTAGGGGTGTGCAACGGTCGGTTCGGTTCGGTTTTTACCAAATTTTGAACAACTGAATCGAACCACTTATAAATCAAAATCGAACCGAACTGTTGCAAGTCGGTTCGGTGCGGTTTGGTCCGGTTTGTTCAGTTCTAACTTCATCAAACTTCTTATTAAACAACAAACTGTGTTAAAAAAAGATATCAACGAAGTAGAAGATTATGAAGCATTAAACACTGATAAAATGATATTGTTTTCAACTCATAATGATTCAGAAAATGAGTTTAGGGTTTGAGTCTTTGACTTTTTTGGGACGGGTCGGGTAGGGTTTGAGATCAGAATGGGTAGTATTGCACTATATTCGGTCGGTTCGGGTTGAAAAGTTTTCAAACCAACCCGAACCACCCCACTCATGAAACCGATTTTTTCGGGTCGGTTCGGTCGGTTTTTTCGGTTTGGACCGAACCATGCTCAGGCCTAGCGACCACAGTGAAATCCAACAACCTAACTGCCAAGGTTGTCGTGCCGCAACCGACGATCAAGATCCCGGTGATCGAAGAGGTCGAATACGAATTCGACCAACAGAAATTTGAAGATTATATCTCTTCCTCCTCCTTCAGATCCGCCTCTCCTCATAAGCACAGGAAGGTCTCCTCCTCCCGAAAGATCCGCTGGTCTCCAGACCTGAAGACTCAAGAAGACAATCTCCCTGCTATCATTGCTGTAGTTGCACCTCGTAACGACCCGCCGGCGTCCAATGAAGCCAGATCTCCAGATCTGAACTCCTCCTCGATCAGGATTTTTATAAATTTTACAATTTTAAGGGTTTATGTTGCAATTTGTAAAAAGTTCAGAGTGTGTATTGCAAATTTCATAAAATTTTGGGGGTTGTTTGTGTTATTTGTAGATTTTTAGTATGTTTATAAGTTTGACATTTTCAAGGTCTTTTTTATAAATTTTAAATTTTTGTGGGTGTTTTTATAATTTTTAAAACTTACAAAATATTTTCTTCAAATTCAAAAAACTTTAGTTTCTAGTTAGCATATATTTTTCAGATTTCTCACTGAATTGAGATAAGTAAAAGTTATAATTTTTAAGATGCTTTAATAAAATTTTGAATTTGTAGGGGCATTTTTGTAATTTAAAAAACTTAGAGAATACTTTTTACAAAGTCTAAAAAATTTTATGTGCTGGCCAGCATATGTTTTTTAAAATTTCTCTACGAACTGAAATAAGTAAATGATTTGAATTATATGAAAAGTATCTGTTTTATCCAATAACATGTTAAGTCTCATTATGAAAAGAATAAATCATTTGGTTACCAATTCAAAGAAGATAAGATAATTATAATAGATTAAGATAACAATGTAATATTCAAAAAAACCTAAGGGTAATAATGGCCATAGAAATTTTTTCCCGAACTCGTACTTTTAAAGAAAGTGTGATTTTGTGGTCTTAATATTCTTTTGAACGAAGGTACTCCTTGAGCAAAAACTTATGTACAACATTTTCTTCTTGGAAATAAATTTCCAGCTTTGGATCTCGCAAATGATGATCGCATAATTTAGATGGTAGTAATCTAGTTATGCATGGAGAGCTGTCCACTATATGTGATAGTGAATAATCAACTTTTTCCCAATGCGCAGTTGGCAAATGAAAATTTTGTAAAATATGATTCAATGCACCTGAACCAAAATCATATCGATGAGGATAAAATTTCACTAATCTTTTTGTAGTTGTTAATTTGGTAGACTTAATTAGGCATTTACATGTCAGGATTTGAGTAACATAAACAGAAGTTATATAAGGGATTATATTTAGGGCTTTACATATGCTATAAACATCAAGCAATTCCAGGTTCATTTAGCATCAAAAAAGTAGAATTAGAACGAGTTATTATCAAGGATGAATCTGATACTAAGCTATGTATAACACATTTCTGATACAGAACTGATTTAGCATCAGATATTTCAAATGCTAACAGTTTCAAATTCAGAACTGCTAACTTTAGGAAACTATATCAATAGTGTTGGGTTCGATTAATCCAACGAACCCAAGTGGCCCAACCTACTCGATTTTGGATTTGATTTAAAGTTGTCATCGATTCAAGTTAGGATCAAGATACTAACCACATGGTCTGGTTAGACAGTTTCAAGTTTATCAAGTTGGGTGGTTATCTTGAATATCTAAATGATAGGATCAACCGGAGTGTAATCCCACGGTTGTGATTAAACCATGATGGGTAGGGTTAATCACAAATATCTATTTAAAGGGTGGGAGTCCCTCCTCTCAACCGTATGCAGAAAAGAGACATAATTCCCATCATTGGCTACGGGAGGAGAGAGGAGAAGACTTCCATTATTTTCCTCGGTGAACGGTAATTAATTTATATTTCTAGTTCATCTATTCATGCCTAGATCATCAAATTATCCAACAGTGGTATCAGAGCCTGTTTGTGCATGAATTTTTTGATCTAGAATTAAAGTTTTTGGTCTCTTTTCTCCGTCGCCATCAAAGGAATTTCGGATTGATTAATTAAAAAAAAATCATGCATCTGGGAGAAGTTCTCCGGTCATGGCTAATATAATATTTTTTAAAGATTTCATGTTGGCCACTAGCCCCTTTGTTTTTTTTTTTGGCCATGGCTGGAGTTGTCTTCATGCCGTCGTCGATTTCAATGACTCATCATATTGGATTTGCATCAACCTTTGCATCTGGATTTGCATATTGGCTGTGGTCTTTGGAGGTGGAGACAGTCCCTCCTCTGCCGTTTTGGATTAATTAAGAAAAAAAAAAGTTTTTTTTTATGTTGTTCTGTCATGACCGCATCTCCTTCACAGATGCTGTTCGAAGCGATTGAAATCCTTGCGGAAGAATGGCGCCGGTGTCGGTTGCGGCCGGCGTTGGGTGCCGGCAACGGTGTGTGTCACGCCCCGCTTCCCAAAATACCCGGGAATCGGAACGTGAACAAGCCCGCGACGTATTAGACTGAGAAGAGATAAGTGCTAGACCCCGTCTTCTCAATCTAATACGCTAAGCGTCAAGTAAATTTAAAGCGAAGGCACAGGTCCCCAATCACAATAGCGAGAATATAATAAACAACTCAGAACAGAAAATATACATATCATAATGAATAATATCTGAGACATAATATTCGGGTCAACATGCCCTTATACAAAACTATCTGAATGAAATACGGAAGAATATAAAAATACATTGATCAAAAGGAAATGAAGGTGATACAAAACAAACTGAAAGGAAATGACTAAGATTCTGCTTCTTCTTCTGCTACGTCTGCAAGGCACTCATACTGAGAATCTTCTGGCTCCTGCT
>NC_033795.1:75198597-75227647 GCF_001876935.1 Asparagus officinalis | reverse complement strand
CCAGCTGAACCTGTTCTTCCTCTAAGTCTGACGTACACCAAAGAAAACAGGTGTACGTCAGGTGCATGGCGCACGGCAAGACCCGACCCCACAAAGAAAATAGAACGAAACGTCAGGTGCATGGCGCACGGCAAGACCCGACCCCACAAAGAAAATAGAACGAACGGAAATCCAATGCTAAAAACGATACGATAACAGAAACAATAAAAGAACGTACAACTGAAATCCACACATCAACATGAAAACACTACTAAATCATGATAACATAAAACATCCAGAATCGATCAGGTAACGAGATCATGTAGCTAGCGATCAGAATAATCATCCAAGTCACAAGGTTATACCATAGATGGAATTAATACTTAAAAATCTACAACATGAGACGTAGTACGTCGAGCGAAATAATCCAAACAAGGAAACCCTCATGTATATATCATATGTCTCAAATTGTAGATAATTAAATATTAATCCTGATCTATGTATGGAAGGGAATACAACTGGTCTACATCTCACAAGAATCCATAAATCCTAGCCAAGGTGACGACACCGATTCACCTTGACTCAACAAACCAACCACAGTGGCGACACCGATCCACTGGTAACAAGTCATGTAATTAGCCATCCTATAACAGGTCACTGGTCACATCTCACACAGAGCCAATGCTCATATCACCGGATAATTGACTGTTCACAGCCCTACAAACCAACCCCGGTGGCGACACCAACCACGGGAGCGAGCCTGGAAGATACATCAACAGCCTTATCCGATCACATGAACATTAACTTCCCCATCCCAACTCTTCTCGTTTTTCTAAATCAACCATAATCCTCATTAAAACTCGGGTTCACCACCTAAACTCAATCAACACACTCACACATGTCACTAAGTCTGTTCATGACGCACGAGGCCACTAAGTCATTAACTACTAAGGGTTCTCAACACAACATAGACAATCAATGCAACTAATCATGTGCAATAATATCATAGCATATCGAATAATCCAAATTTAGAATTATAAATCAGGAACAACAACTATGAAATTCAGAAAATAATTCCTTTTCCAAAATAAATTCCGTTAATTTATTTATAGTTATTCTAAAATGATTCTTTTTCCAAGATAATTCCTTTTAAATTATTATAAATTTCCTAAAATGATTCCGTTCTCAAGATAATTTCTTTTTAATAAATATAATTATCCAAAAGTGATTCCGCTACCAAAATAAATTCTTTTAACTCATCATAAATATTCTAAAAATGCTATGTATCATATTATCATGATTTATCTAATATTATTCATCAAACAATCCCACACAGATAAATACGTCACAATTAAACTACGTAAATGATTCATAATAAATATAAATAATCAAACTACGAAACAGGAGAGCAGGATCTTGCCAGCGAGACCACGGGGTCTAATGACGAGGCGACGGGGGCTGACCACGAGAGGCGCGCGGTTGGCTGCTGCGACGGTCAGACAGCGACCGAAGCTGAGGACAGGCGATCGCAGCGCGGGGTTGCTCGTTCGAGTGGGTTGTTGAGCTCAAAAGCCGATGGAGCGGAAGGCTCGCCTGTTTCGACGCGGGCTCTGCGGGGCCCCCGGCCTGGTCCCGGAGGCCCAGCTGCGGCTTGCCTGACCGGAGCCTCCCGGGGTGGTCAACCGAGACGAGTTCCCGACGGCGGCCGTGGCCGGCTTGGGCCACAGAGAGGGCGGGTCCTGGGTCGGCACTGGGTCTTCGTGTTATCCGTCGGAGTTGGAGGGGTGCGGGCCCAAGGAGCTTGGATTGTTTGAAGGAAGAAAAGAGGAGAAGAGAGAGTGGGAAGGTTTATATTCAGTTTGCGGGGTTCCTTTGGGTTAAAAGAAGGGAAGGAGAAGCGATGATGAATGAACAGGCATGTTTCGAGGCCAGGCGCTAACTCGTTTGAAAGCCCAAAGAAGGCAGTGTTCTAGTCTTTTACGAAGTAAAGAACATTGTCGTCTATAATGACATAGCCGTTATACCTGCGAGAGTAGTAGCTGCCAACAAACACGGATTTAGGGTTTACCTCCGACCTTTCAAACCGACGAGTTGTACATATCGGTCGTCTGGGTAACAAGGTAAAACCCAGGCTGGGGAAAAGGAGTCCTCGAGACCTAGAAACTCCGAGACCTGCTCCATGTTTCAAACACTCACTGACCCGAGCAGTATTGTCGTGAATACAACTGCGATCAAGACAGTCCCCCGGCAAAAAAATTTCGGGTGTTCGAGAAGCGCTCAGCTACCGAACACGCCCAAACGCACGCGCCGTAGGCGGTTATCCGACAAAGGTTAGAAAGAACCTGGTAGTTGGAGATGGGACGAATTTCTGAGCGGTCCAACCACTAATATGACCAGCGAAAGTGGACATCGACACGCCCTGATAATCCCAAGTCGATTCCGGAATGCACGCCGGCGTGCTTAACACAGTCTGGCCAGGCTCTGGTGCCCATCATACAACGCAAACTTATCGCGTAAGGATTCGGACAAGATTTACGCTTCAGAAGAATTGAAGAATCGGCATCGCCGACGCTCTGCTGCGTCGCCATCAGGATAATACAGTATTCCAGCGGAGGGACAACCCGCCGAGTCACTTATGATGAAGCTACGAATCACAAGTTGGCAAGTGATGCTCGAAGAACGCTCAATGGGCTAAACAAGCAGGAAGAGCTTCAGCGTTCGAAATGCAGATGGAACCATGCCCAGAGATATGCAGCAGGAAATGGCAATGCACCAAGCAAAATCAAGCACTGACAAGACCAGCAAGGGCGAACCAACGTCGTTCATAACCAGGTTAATCAGGAAAGATGGAGGACAGCAGGTGTGACATGACCAGCTCATAATTGGCCAACTAGATCTCCGTTAAGTGCCAGGCCGGGTCGCCAGGTACCACCGCCTGAGAATGGCTAAGCGCGACAAACCCACAGGTCGAAAGCTTCTTTGAAGATCCCAAAAACCTCCGAGAGCAAAATCAATACGTTTGATTTCCGCTTCCGAAGAGGACGATAGAAGAAAGACGAGCATATCTGTCCATTACAATGAGAATGCCGGAATCAAGTCCCGTATCGGCCGAAGTTAGCATTCTGACATTAACTTTGTTCACCGCCGCCTTTCGCGATGGGAAGGGTTTCCACCCTACTCAGCATTTGATTTACTTCAAATTCACCATCCTAGGCGGCGTTATCGTCTGGTAATGAGCCTTCCATAATGTACGTTTCCTTCGTTTGGCCACTCTTCCGTGGTAGCCGCCTGCGGCTGAGTGCGTTATCGCCGCCGTCAAGCCAGCGAAGTGTGAATAGCTCTGGACGAGTCATGAAGCACTCAAATTCACTCTCTTTACTCACTTACTTCTTCGACGACGACACCGCGAGACTTATCCCATCGTCGATCGTTGCCCTTGACGAGGAAAACACCCCGGCGCGGCGAGCTACCCACACCATACGGCACACACATCCAATGGACGCTAGGCCCGCGACAACAACCATAAGCCACAAACGGCGTGCAAGTAACCCACAAACACAAAGAACCCCGGCACGAGCGGCACCGCGCCTGGCAGAGCCGTGACCCGCGAACGACGAGACGCAGTTCCGAAACACTACCGCGCGACAGGGTGCCTTGCGGTCGGGTGCGCGGTCAGGAGCCAGACAAGCCAAATCAACCGACAAGACGGCCTGCTCCCGTGTCCGGGTGCCGCCGGGGCGCTCGTTGATGAAGCGTGGAGGAGATGGTGCAGGGAGAAAATGACGAGAGACAGAGGGAGATGAATATAATAGAGGAAGAGGAGTGAGTGCATGGTGATTGAGTGTGAGGGGACGTGAGCTGAAGAGAAGAGAGATTTGTTGGATTAAAATAAGGAGAGTGAATTATATTGAGAGAGAGTGTCAGAGAGAGAGAGAGGTAGATTGAGTGTGGGATTGGAGAGAGAATAAAAACGGCGGAGAATTTAATGAGGGGGAGAGCGCGGGATAGGGTGGTTGGGAGGACGTGGGTTGAGGGCTGGGGGAAAACACGAGGCGGAGGGGTATACAGAGTGAACACCGGTGGGAGGAAAAACACGGGGAAAATACCCCTTTAAATAATTTAAAAACATCATAAAATTTATTCAAATAAATATTGAAAATTTATGGCCAAAATAATAATAACAATAACAATGAATAATTAAATATTAATTCAAGAAGGTTTCACCGAAACAATTAAATTTATAATTAGCAAAACCATTAAAATAATATAATACCGTATTTTTAAATCATAGAAATTTCTAGAGAATTTATAAAAAATACAAATATTATTTTAGAAAAATAATATTTAATGTTTAAACACCAGAAAAATTATTTAAACCAGTATTGAAAATTTACGGTCATTACAGTGTGGCTGTTTGGGTCGGGTGGGATTAGGGTTAGGGTTAGGGTTAGGTTTTTTAATTAGGGTTATAATTAATTAATTAATTTAATTAAATAAATGATTAGATTAATTAGTATAATTAAATACCATTTATTATTTGAGTTATATAACCCTATAACCCATTAAGCCAGACCCGATCCAATATGTTAGGACCTGACCCGCTACAGTAATGGGTCAGATCCATTAATTTCCAGACCCGACCCATTACAGTTTTGACCATTCATTTTATTTTGGTCATTACAGATCCGTTTTAAGTCCAATTTGAGCCCATAAATAGTCGTTGGAAAGATCATTCTGTGTACTTTTTACCTACATAGTTTTATTTTCATTTTATAAAGTTTTATATAGGAATTTGGACAATTCATAAAGATTATTGTATGCACATAAAGATAACTGATTTACCCTAACTATATCCTTAATTCAGGTGGGGTAAATATTTGGGTTCATGATAAAACGGATTAACTGATTTACCCTAACTATATCCTTAATTCAGGTGGGGTAAATATTTGGGTTCATGATAAAACGGATTAAAGTATTAGATCAACTTATGGGGTTAAGGAAGATCAGTAAAACAGTCACTTAGAAATTATGGTAGAGTAGGTTAGTGTCTTGCCCAAAGGTGACCAACCTATAATACCCTAATTTTCTAAGATTGAGTTTAGTCTTATTTGGACTGGTAGGTTGCACTTATCTGTGGGTGGACTACTAGTCTTGCCCAAAGGTGTCTAGGAAATCCGAAATCCCCTACAGCATAAGTGGTGCAGGATAATTGAAACATGTCAGTGAGAGGAGAATAACCCTATTGCCCAAAGGTTAGGAAGTGTTCAAATCAAACTGACACTGTGTAGGCTAGTTCTGTAGGTGATTATATATCACATTTGGGGGGCGAATAGCATGTCAAATCACTTGCCCAAAGGTGTGATGAGATGATGCACCCGCCTGTCCCGCAGAGTGGAAGGTTGCATACGTAAAACACTCTGACCCATCCATTCTAACCCTAAATTGGATGTGGAAATATTAAAGTTAATTAAATTAAAGGTCTCATTTGATTTATATGTCCATGGTTTAATACAGATGGACGGACAGTTTATCCAGAAGCGGAATGAGGAATCCGTTAGAGCGAGACAGTACAGTACAGTTTGTAGGGATTTAGTTCATGTTTGTTGTGAAACAAATTTAGTTGATGTTCCTTCAAATTCTTGGTGGATTGATTCTGGTGCCTCTGTGCACATTTCAACTTCATTACAAGGAATAATCCACAGTCGGAAGGCAAGGGCAAATGAGCAATTGTTTTTAGGAAACTCACAGCCTATGAAGGTGGAGCTCGTTGGGACTTTTAGTCTGCGCTTGGATTCTGGAGTTTCCTTAGTTTTATCAGACACTTTCTACGTACCTTCCATGAGAAGGAATCTTATTTCAGTTTCTAGACTTTCTGGATCTGGTTATAGCTTTGTTTTCGAGAATAATTCTGTCTCTATCAGAAATGGTTTGGATGTTATCGGACATGGTTTCTTGATTGACGGTCTTTATAGATTAAATCTGGATGCATCTTTTCCTTCCCCTCTATGTATGTCTGTGAATTCATCTTCTTCTGGTACAAAGCGTCCTAGGCTTAATAGCAATTCTTCCATACTTTGGCATCGGAGATTGGGACATGCTTCAAGAAAGCGATTGGAATCCTTAGTAAAGTTTGGTGTTCTTGAACAGCTAGATTTCTCTGATTTTGGTACATGTGTTGACTGTATCAAGGGAAAGATGACTAAATTGAGAAAGTTTGAATCCTCCAGGAGTAAAGGTCTCCTTGACCTCATTCATACAGATATTTGTGGACCTTTTCCTACTCCCTCTCATGGTGGTCAGCGATACTTTATCTCTTTCATAGATGATTTTTCGCGCTATGCCTATATTTTTCTTCTTCACCACAAGTATGAGGCACTGGATGTTTTCAAGATCTTTCAAGCTGAAGTCGAAAAACAGTTAGAAAGAAAGATTAAATCTGTGCATTCTGATCGAGGTGGGGAATTCTATGGTAAAAGCGATCTGGACGGCACAAATCATGGTCCTTTCATTGAGTACTTGAGGTCACAAGGCATTGTTCCTCAGTACACTCTCCCAGGTTCTCCGCAGCAAAATGGAGTAGCTGAAAGAAGAAATCGTACTTATCAAGATGCTGTTCGCAGCATGATGAGTCATGGAGTAGCTGAAAGAAGAAATCGTACTTATCAAGATGCTGTTCGCAGCATG
The DNA here is from genome assembly GCF_001876935.1 of Asparagus officinalis. Lineage (NCBI taxonomy): Eukaryota > Viridiplantae > Streptophyta > Magnoliopsida > Asparagales > Asparagaceae > Asparagus > Asparagus officinalis. The sequence continues at coordinate 75,220,984 of NC_033795.1, read as the reverse complement.
ATGAGTCATTCAGATTTGCTTGAAAGTATTTGGGGTGAGGCATTGAAGACAGCTGTATATCTCATCAATCGTCTTCCTTGTAAGGCAGTAGCTGAGACCCCGTTCAAGCTTTGGACTGGCAGGGATCCTAGTCTTGGTCATCTACGTGTTTGGGGATGTCCAGCAGAGGCGCGACCTTATAATCCAGACATTAAGAAATTAGAAGACCGAACAGTGTCATGTCATTTTATCGGCTATCCTGCAAGATCTAAGGGCTACAGGTTCTATTGTTCTTCTCGGTCTACCCAGTTCTTCGAGACACAACATGCTGAGTTTTTGGAACACCCTAATGCTTCTTCAGAACATCGTGGTCTGAGTTTTGAGGAAGTTTTAGAAGATGAGCAGTCGCTTCCGCTATTAGATGTCATCTCTAGATTTCCTACTCTTCCAGATAGCTTTCCACCTCCTCCTCCAGTTCAAGAAACCTTTGTACCTGCGGAAGAGCCACAACCTGTTAGAAGATCCTCTAGAGTCAGAAGATCTGCCATACCTGATGACTATGAGGTCTATCTTCAAGAAAGTGGATGCATTGATCCAGAATCCGAAGATCCCCCATCATACTCACAAGCTAGAGACAGCATTCATGCAGCTGACTGGCTGAAGGCTATGGAAGAAGAGCTTCAGTAAATGGAAAAGAACTCTGTTTGGGAGTTGGTACCTTTGCCGAACAAAGCTAGAGAGATGGAATGCAAATGGGTCTTCAAGACCAAAAGGGATTCTGAAGGAAATATTGAGAGATTCAAGGCCAGGCTAGTGGCCAAGGGTTTCAAGCAGAGAGAAGGGATTGACTACGTCGACACTTTTTCTCCAGTATCTAAGAAAAATTCTCTCAGGATAGTTCTTGCTCTCGTCGCCCATTTTGACCTTGAGCTCCATCAGATGGATGTCAAGACGGCATTCTTGAATAGATATCTGAATGAGGAAATATTTATGGTGCAGCCTGAAGGGTTTGCAGTTAAGGGAGATCTGGTCTGCAGATTGAAGAAGTCAATATATGGTCTCAAGCAGGCTTCCAGACAGTGGTACTTAAAATTTCATCAAGTGATAACATCAAATGGCTTCCGAGAGAATCCTGTCGATCGCTGCATATACCTTAAAATCAGTGGGAGCCGATTCCTCATTCTAGTATTATATGTAAATGATATATTGCTTGCCAGCAGCGATATTCATCTCCTATATGAGACTAAAGATTTTCTTTCGAGGCATTTTGATATGAAAGACCTCGGAGATGCTCATTATGTTTTGGGCATCAAGATCCATAGAGATCGAACTAAAGGCTTGTTGGGCTTATCTCAAAGGGCTTATATTGAGAAAGTCCTTCATCGATATGGCATGAAATTTTGTGCACCAGGTGAAGCCCCAGTTGTCAAAGGAGATATGTTCAACAAATCTCAATGCCCACGAAATGAAGTTGAGCGTAGGCTCGTGAACTCTGAGGAGTATGTCTCTGCAGTTGACAGTCTAATGTATGCGGTGTCATGCATCAGGCCAGACATCAGTTATATCGTGGGAATATTAGGCAGGTTTCAGCAAAATTCTAGTGTAGCTCATTGGAAAGCTGTGAAGAAGGTTTTGCGGTATTTGCAGAGGACCAAGGATTTCATGTTGGTCTACAGAAGGTCTGAAAATCTAGAAGTCGTTGGTTATTCAGATTCAGATTTCGCAGGATGTGCTGATAGCAGAAAATCAACATCAGGTTATATATTTCTGCTCGCTGGAGGAGCAGTTTCCTGGAAAAGTGCCAAGCAGTCCTTAGTGACGACATCCACCATGGAGGCAGAGTATGTTGCTGTTTTTGAAGCAACATTGCATGCCTCTTGGCTCAAGAATTTCATCAGTGAACTAAAGGTGGTGGATTCCATTCAGAGACCAGTAAAGTTGTATTGTGACAATCAGGCAGTTGTACAGTTTGTAAAGAACAATTTTAGAGTCTTTCGATTCTATATGATCAGTGAGATTTAGTTGTCGTGGTAGTTTTGTTTTATTTTCAAGTACTATATTCTGGATTGCTTTGAGCTCATAAAGAAACTATTTTGCTAATTTTTTAGCAGTTTGATATTTTCAAGCATTGTGTTCTTGGTCATTGTTGCTTGATATATATATTTTAAAGTAAAGAAAACTAAAGTTTAAAGTAAAGAGTTTCAAGTTAATTGTAAAGAAACTCGAATTAAAGACAGTGGTCCATAGAGTCATAAAGGTTAAAGTAAAGAGACTCTTAAATTTGTGCAGAAGCTGAATATGATTGGGCATCATATTTGAGGCTTTCGTTCTGGACTAAAGGTGATGGTTTTCACATGGCGGATGCCGGTAAAAGTTTCAGAACGGCATACACGTTTGTGTATGTTGCAGAGGACACTTAAGGGCGTACATCGGATTTGACCATAAGGGATGTACGGCTCTATTACACTCCACTAAAACCACCATAAGGAAAATATCTTTAGAACATTAGTGGTACTAGCGGTTGGACCGTGGAGTGACCTTGTGTCATATTAGAGCATATAGTGTTTTCACGATCAACCATTAGTGGTACTTTTGTTTTAAGTAAAAGGTTTCAGAAACTATCCTAATTAGAATCATGGCAACAAGTTGTTTTCTAAAATAAATGGGTGCGCACCCGACTTTTGAAAGTTTTTGAAAATTTAAATATTTTTGAAAATTAAAATGAGGTATGTTGTGCCAAGTGGGAGATTGTTGGGTTCGATTAATCCAACGAACCCAAGTGGCCCAACCTACTCGATTTTGGATTTGATTTAAAGTTGCCATCGATTCAAGTTAGGATCAAGATGCTAACCACATGGTCTGGTTAGACAGTTTCAAGTTTATCAAGTTGGGTGGTTATCTTGAATATCTAAAGGATAGGATCAACCGGAGTGTAATCCCACGGTTGTGATTAAACCATGATGGATAGGGTTAATCACAAATATCTATTTAAAGGGTGGGAGTCCCTCCTCTCAACCGTATGCAGAAAAGAGACCTAATTCCCATCATTGGCTACGGGAGGAGAGAGGAGAAGACTTTCATTATTTTCCTCGGTGAACGGTAATTAATTTATATTTCTAGTTCATCTATTCATGCCTAGATCATCAAATTATCCAACAAATAGTTCTGAAATCCATAAGTAATGAGCCAATAAATTCTCACATGGTATCAAATATTTCCTCATTTCAGTGCTCCTGTTTTCAATAGCAGCTATTAGTTTGCTTTTATTCTGCCCTGTATTATCAAGAATATTATTCCAAAATAGGTTGGAATGCTTCAAGGCTAAAAGCTTGTGGAGAATATGTGACGCATAACTGTAGTACTTACTGTTTTGCTCTGACAGAGATGGATATATGTGTGCTTATAAATATCATATTGAAATATGAGAAGCTTTATGCAGCCCACAGTGTCAAACTGTAAACATCAAACGATATGAAACATATTTATATTAGTAACTAGACTGAGATATTTAAGATTCACGAATGTGATACTGAACTATATGTATCAGATTTCTGATATAGAACTGATATTGTAGCAACCATATATTATAAATACTAGCAGTTAAGAGACTAGAGCCAGTTGATTGTGCAGACTACTGAAGAAAAAGTTCTGATGTAAGAGACCAAATATTCATTATGCATCATCCCCATCGATCAAAATTGCTTCAGCGCATCTAAACAAATATCCATATAGATGAGGAATTAGAATGAGCTATTTAACGAGGACGAATAAGATGTTAGGTTATATGTAACACTTTTCTGATACAGAACTGATTTAGCATCAGACAAATCAAATGTTAACAGTTTGAAATTCAGAACCGCTAATTTAGGAAACTATATCAAAAGTTTCGAAGTAAGAACCCACCCAATAAGTTCTCACATGGTATCAAAATTTTCCTAATTTCAGTACTGTAATGATCGAAAAATATGAAACATATTTATACTAGAAATGAGACTGATATATGTAACATGCACGAGCAGCAGATACTAAATTACATGTATCAGATTTCTGATTTGGGGCTGATACCGTGTAGCAATAATAGATTATAAATTCTGACTTTTAGAAACTAGAAACAGTTGATTGTGTAGACTACAATAAAAAAATGTTCTGAAGTAAGAAACCATATGTTCGTCATGTATCATCCTCATCGATCAACATGCTTCCAGCAACGTCACAGAATGATGGGACATGGGAATATTTGGATATTGATGTTGAAAAAAAATTACCATTCAATGGTATTTATTGTATATTAGATTCCGATTGTTGCTGCTAAATAAGTTAGATGCATAAAGTGAGGTGACTTGTATAATCCCACTTATTCATGACAGAGAATAATTGTGGAAATTACACAAATAATCAGATTTTCAACTTCTTGGAGCTCATATCATAATCATGTTAGTTATTCCTTCGAGTAATGACCCCCTTTCTGTATTAACACCATCTTTTTAATAGGAAGCTACTTAAACTACAAAGAATTTAGTTTATGAAAATGGCTCTTAAGACTTTCTCAAAGTTATGTAGCTTCTCTTTGTAGCATTTGCATTAGAAAAAAATAGTGTATTATCCTTATAAAGCCAACATAGCTTGTGCTTAAATTTAGGTAAGAGATCAAAGTTTGATTTAAAGCCATTGAACTCTTATATTTTCAACTTAACCTTTTTGAGACTTTGAATTGAAGCAAAGGGACTTGCATGTGGCCAGAAAATGTCAGCTGATCTATTTATTGTGTTAAGAGTGAGAATGAAGGAACAACAAACTGTTAGTAGCAATCCACTGCAAGAAATACTCTGGAATTTAAATTTACAAAATGGTACCCTAAGATTTCACATATTTTACACTTTGATACCTTCTGACTACAAATCCTTCGAAAATCTGATACCAGATAGGTTTTTAGCTAAATTTATCTCAATTCAAGGAAGAAATTCCTCTCAAGTACCCTTTTTTCTGTACAACATAATTTCGGTCAGTGTATTTAAAGGGTTTATTTCACATAACACCCTAGTAAGTTTGGTTCATTTGAAATAACACAAAAAACTTCTAAAACTGTCACACAACACCGAAAGGATTTACCAGATAACCCTCATATTTGTCTGGTGGCCCTCCAATCTGACAGAACGACATATATAAAAAGTACTTGTTAACTGTACCTTGCAACATCAAATATCAAGCTAAAAATCTTACAGTGGACAATGGAGTATTTTCCGTCTGAGAAAAAAATCTCATGCTCCCATGTGAACTTTAACTTTGATTTCAACCCAACAAGCTTCTATATCTACACGTTAAGCATGCACAATTCACCAAACTCATTTCTGATTCAATTCCAAATTCAAATCTTGAAGAAGCAATGGTGGCCTCCGCCGGGGACACCACCAGCGTCTTTAAGAAAGTCCTTGTCTCCTACTTCTACGTCGCGATATGGATCGCCCTTTCCTTCTCTGTCATCATCTACAACAAGTACATCCTCGACCCCAAAATGTACAACTTCCCCTTCCCCATCTCCCTCACCCTCATCCACATGTCCTTCTGCTCCTCCCTCGCCTTCTTCTTGATCCGCGTGCTCCGCATTGTCGAGCTTCCATCCTCTCCCGCGATGTCACGCGACCTCTATTTCTCCTCCGTGGTCCCCATCGGTGCACTGTATTCTCTTTCGTTATGGTTCTCAAACTCTGCTTACATATATCTGTCTGTTTCCTTCATCCAGATGCTGAAGGCACTAATGCCTGTTGCCGTGTATTCAATCGGGGTACAGTTCAAGAAGGAGAATTTCAAGAGTGATACATTGGCTAACATGTTATGTATCTCCTGCGGGGTAGCCGTTGCAGCCTACGGTGAGGCCCGCTTCAACTCCTGGGGCGTCTCCCTCCAGCTCGCCGCTGTGGCCTTCGAGGCCACGAGATTAGTCCTCATCCAGATCCTGCTTACTTCAAAAGGGGTTTCTTTGAATCCGATAACGTCACTCTACTATGTCTCTCCCTGCTGTCTCATCTTTCTGCTTGTGCCTTGGTTCTTCGTCGAGCTTCCACTTCTTACCAACATTTTTTCACTCAACTTTGATTACTTGGTTTTTGGCACGAATTCTCTATGCGCGTTTGCGCTGAACCTGGCTGTTTTTCTGGTGGTGGGGAAGACGTCGGCACTGACGATGAATGTGGCGGGTGTGGTGAAGGATTGGTTGCTGATTGCGTTTTCGTGGTCGGTGATCAAAGATACGGTGACGACAGTGAATTTGGCCGGGTATGGGATTGCATTCTTGGGGGTCGCGTACTATAACCATGTGAAGTTGCAGGGGTTGAAGGCGAAAGAGGCGCAGAAGAACGGGGCATTGCAAACGGATGAGGAGTCGGGGATGTTGCTGGATGAGAAATTGAAGCAGAGGGTCTCAAGGCAGCAAACGAGCTCATGAACATTTGAACTTGAACTGATGATTGATTTTTGTTGTTGTCCATAGTAAGTTTAGCACTTCTTGGACAGAAAATTTGTGGAAATTAAGTACTGGGGTACTATGTGTACTTTTTCTGTCTTAAAATTTGATTCAAAATCAAATATTAATAAATATATATGTCATTTTTTTCTTTAATTGGTCAAAATTTAGAATGCCAAAAATTAAGAAATGAATAAAATAAAATCTTATTTCATATACTTAATGAAGCCCATTGCCATTGACTTCTCTTACACTTGATCTTTATTCAACACACTTTACTCATTCCTTGATACATAAAAAACCTCAGTTATGAATATTTTCCTTTTATCAATTACAATTTCATTCACTAGACAAACTTTGAACACACTCCTTAAAATCTTTTATTTCTAGGACCCTCCAAAATCCTCACTCTTCACCCCTCCTTCCCCTCCAAATGCTTCTCCTCATGTAAACTCTCTTTCTTCCCTTTCTTTTTCTTCATCTCCTCTTTTTTCCCCTTGCTCTTCATCCTATCCTTCTCGTCACCATCTTCATCTTCTTCTTCGATGTCCATGCAGTCAACAATCTCTATATGAACACCTGGATCCTCGGCCGTGCACTCCCCATCCATCATGATCGAATTGTTCACCGCCTGAAAGTTACTATTCGTATACGCACTCACCTTACCCTCATCCTCCCCCACCTTCGCCTTATTCATCTCCGTCGCTCCATCAAGGAGTTCCGCCTTCATCACCGCTCCCTTGTTTGAACCCGCGAGGGTGATGATCGAGGTGGTTGGTGAGGCCGGAGATCATGTCGTGGAGGGAGCCCTCGAGTTTTTGAGGGTGGTGGTCATCGGCAGAGGCCATTGCAAGTGATGGATGGATGTTGTTGTCTGGGCTGTGTGTGTATTTATGTGTTGGGGATAATATTTGTGGGGGTTGTGTGTATTTATATGCGTTGGGGGTAAAAGGGGAATATGTTGGTGGATTGTGGGGCTGTGCAAAGTATTTTTCAAATGGGTGAAGGGGAGGGAAAGGATTTTGATTTCTTGGGTTGGAGGTTTTGTTTTATGTTCTTAGATAAAAAAAAAAGATGGGATTAAGAATCAAAGTAGCTACTTTAAAGTCATGTGTTTATTGGACCTAGCTTTTGTCCAAGTATTTTGAGCAAGAGATGTATGTAACACATTGAGCAAAATGCCAATAATTTCCAGCTGGATGAAGCTTGAGATTGGTTCTACAAACTTTCTTACTTGTCATCACAAGTAAGGTATTATTGTTGGAAGAATAATGAAAAATGTTATGCAAAGTTGAAGAATTAGACTAGCGCCCCCCCCCCCCCCCCTTCTGAGATACAAGGGAACTTGGCAGGGCATGAGGATGCCCAGGCCGAAGCCCGAGTCTGATCCCCGTACTCTACCAAGTAAATCCCAAGTGTGAGGGCCCCACCTTCCATTCCCATCCCACACTTCATGTTGGTCCGTTTGAATAATGGAAGTATTAGAAGTAAAAAGTAGGTTATAGAAGTAACTTTCAAAGCTATGAAGTAGGAAGTAGTGGAAATAGCATTTTTTTTGTTTGTTTCATATATTTTTAGAAGTAATGGAAGTAGAACTTCTTTCTCTTCATTTATTTTTTTTTGTTTGGATAACATTTGGAAGTATTATTAGAAAGTAATTTTATCAATGAAAAGTTGTTAGAAGTAACTAATAAAGGAAATATTAATAAAAAAATTATTTATGTCATAATTAATATGCATTTTAACTACTTCCGAGCTACTTCTAAGTATTGAAGATTGGAAAAATATTTTGGAAGTAAGGATGACACGTAGGCGCCACATAAGCATTTAGGGAAGTAATGGAACTAAGATTTTCATAGAACCAAACACACTTTTTTGCTTGGAAGTAGCAGAAGTGGTCTCTACTTCTTTGTGGTCTCTACTTCTTTTACTTCAGCTACTTCACAATTACTTCCGTGCAAACAAACATGCCCTTAGGCGGACGAGATTGATCCAGGACCTTGTGGGTGTTGGTAGTATTACCATTGTGCTCGTGTGAACGAACGCGTTTTGTAGTGGGCGGTGGGCCAGACCACGTGAATGAAGGACGTGGTTTCCGCGTGAGAATTCGTTTCCATGTGAACAAATAACCCAAGGCCCACCCGAATACATCAATATATAAGCCTAGTTCTTTTTTTGTTTAGGTTGGTGTGCAAGGACTTGATTTTTGAGGCAGAGGGGAATAGCTTTGCGGCTACAGGTGTGCGGCTGCAGAAAGAGATAGGCAAAGTATTGAGAGAATTTGAGAGAGAAATTGAGGAGATTTTGAGCAGTCCCTTCTAGGGTTTTGTGCATCTCTTTGAGAGGTAGTTGTGAGGGATTTGAGAGTTTGTTTGAGGGTTTAGATTGTGAGTGATTGTAAACCCTACTTGTATTCTCTCCCTCTATTAGTGGATCTCCCCCTCCTTGCCCCGTGGACGTAGGCAATTTGTCGAACCACGTAAAATTGGTTGTACTGCTATTTGTATGATTTGTAATAGCTTTTAGGTTCCCTCGACGCGCAGTCCTAAAGCTGACGAGAGGAAGAGCTAATATCTCACTTTGATGAGATATTAGGCTTCAGATTCTTGTTCCCTTTGAGAAATAAGAATTCTTATTGCGACCTGACTCTCTTGTTGTGCTGCCGAAGTGCTGCCGAAATTTCCGCTGTGCGCAACAAGTGGTATCAGAGCCTAGATTTCAGATCTAGGGTTTTGGAGTTTGGTGGAGGAAGATTCTTGTGTGAAGCTTAGTTCTTGGAGTTCTCGGCTTCGGTGGAGATAGCATTAGGAGTTGCCGTTGGAGATTTCGCTTTCCTCGTGTGGATATGAGATCTATTTGGAATCCGATCTAGGGTTCAGTTGGGTGGTTCCTAATTCTATCAAATTTGTTCTTTCTCTACAATTTGGAGTTAGTTTGCAATGGGAGAAGAAGGTGAAAACAGCAAATTGATGGCGAGTACAATACAAGTTGGTTTTCAGAACACTAAAATTAGTGTGGTGAAGTATGACGGCAAAATCAACTTTGGTTTGTGGATGAGCGACGTACAGGATGTGCTCAATGCTCAGAATTTGGAAGAGACCATCGTGGTCCACGAGAGGCCACCTAAATATGAAGAGGCGGTATGGGATAAGATGAATAGGAACACGTGTCGGGTGATCAGGTCCTGTTTGGAATAGGAACTGAAATATGATGTGATTGGGGTGACGTCTGGAATGAAGATGTGGGAAATTCTCAACAACAAGTATCTCACAAAGAGTGTTGAGAACAGGTTGCACTTGCTGCGAAGACTCTTCAGATTTCAGATGTCCAGAGGCACCTCGTTAGCGGCTCATGTGAACAACTACACTAAGTTATTGTCGGACTTGGCGAATGTTGATGAGAAGATATCGGATGAGTACAAGGCGATTATTTTGTTGGGCTCCTTACCCGATGAGGAGTATGATACCTTCGTGCTCACTTTGTTGAACGGGAGATCTTTTATCAGCTATAGTGAAGTGACTAACGCTTTGACAAATTATGATTTGAGGAGGAAGGACAAGGAGACTTCCCGTGCTATCACTTCAGGCGAGGCCTTGTCGACGAGAGGCAGAAGCCCATATACGAAAGGTGATAACAGAGGGAGGTTAAAGTCTAGAGGCCGCCACCAATTAACAAAGAACCAATGTGTATTCTGTAAGGAGCAGGGACATTGGAAGAGAGACTGCCCGAAGCTCAAGGAGAAAGAGAATGGCAAGAAAAAGGGCCCGAAGGCCAATGAGGTGAATATTGCGAAAGGCGATGATTCCGATGATTCGTGATTTTCTCTACTGATTACTCCGGAGGTGAACCATGTGGATGCATCAGATTGGATGCTTGATTCCGGCGCTACTTTTCATGTGACCCCTAGGCGAGACTGGTTTGCATCTTTTGAGAAAGTCGACGGGGGCGTTGTTGTCATGGGAAATGATCAATCCTGTGGCGTTTGTGGGATAGGTACCGTGCGGATTAGGATGCACGATGGAGTAGTCCGTGAGTTGAAGGAGGTGAGATTTGTTCCTCAACTGAAGAAAAATCTTATCTCAGTTGGAGCTTTGGAGGCGAAGGGATTCAAGGTGACTTTCGAAAACGCTGTAGCGAAGGTTACTAAGGGATCATTGGTGGTGATGAGGGGAGTCCGCAATCGGAATTTGTATTATCTGAAGGGAAGCACCGAGATTGGCCAGGTTGCTTCGGCTATTTCAGAAGCGGACATGAGCAGACTTTGGCACTATAGGTTGGGGCACACAGGTGAAAAGTCACTGCAGGTATTGAGCAAGCAGGGGCTATTGAAGGGAGCCAAGAGTGGGAAGATTGAGTTCTGTAAGCACTGTGTTCTTGGCAAGAAGACGAATGTGAAGTTCGGGACTGCCATTCATCAGACGAGGGGCATCCTGGATTACGTGCACACAGACGTTTGGGGTCCCACCAAGACTGCATCATTTGGTGGTAAACATTGGTTCGTCACTTTTGTAGATTACTATTCTAGGCGTTGTTGGGTGTACACCATGACAAAGAAGAGTGAAGTCCTAAATTTATTTGTAGAGTGGAAGAAGAGATTGGAACTGCAGACTGGGAGAAAGATCAAGATGTTACGATCCGACAACGGTGGTGAATATACTTCTGACCCTTTTCTGCAGCTATGTCGAGACGAGGGCATAGAGAGGCACTTCACGGTTAGTCATACACCGTAGCAAAATGGGGTGGCAGAGAGATTAAATCGGTCTTTACTGGAGAAGATCCGATGCTTATTGTCGCAGAGTGGTTTGGAGAAGATCTTTTGGGCTGAGGCACTTACATATACGAGCCACCTCATTAATAGGCTGCCTTCATCTGCGATTGAGGGGAAGACCCCTATGGAGATGTGGTCGGGAAAACCAGCACATGACTATGACCAGCTCAAGGTATTTGGATGCCCTGCATATTATCATATTAGAACTGATAAATTGGAACCTCGAGCTAGGAATGCCATATTTGTAGGATTCAAGCGTGGTGTCAAGGAGAGATGTCACTTTCGATGAGGCTTCTATCTTGAAGCTTCCCAGCTCTCATCAGGTGGAGAGCGATCCGACGGAGGAGATATCGCAAGTGGTGGAGATCGATGCAGCTCCACATTGTCCAGATGGTACAGTATTCATGCATGTGCCGACTGAGGTGACGCCAGGCGAGCACGACGGTGACACGGAGGATACGAGTACAAATGTGCAGGATCAGGAACCGACGGCTCAGGTACATGATTCTATTGCGGTTCGGAGACAGAGGAGAAACATACAGATGCCAGCACGGTATGCCGACACAGTTGCGTATGCACTTCCGGTGGAGAGTATCGATGAGTTGGTGCCTACTACATTCAGATAGGCCGAGCAGAGTTCGGAGGTTGATTCGTGGCAGGTGGCTATACAGGAGGAGATGGAATCTCTTCATAAGAACGATACATGGGAGCTTATTGAGCTTCCAAAGGGGCGGAAGACGAAGAAGGAGGGCATTGAGGGTACTCCATTGAGGTTCAAAGCTAGGTTGGTTGCGAAGGGCTATGCACAGGAGGAAGGTATTGACTATAATGAGATTTTCTCTCCGGTGGTGAAGCACTCTTCGATTCGGATTCTGCTAGCTTTGGTGGCACAGTATGGTTTGGAGTTAGATCAGTTGGATGTGAACACGACATTTCTTCATTGTGATCTTGATGAAGAAATATATATGACTCAGCCATTGGGATTTCGAGCTGCAGGGAAAGATAAGTTAGTTTGCAAACTAAAGAAATCGCTATATGGTTTGAAGCAGTCTCCTCGACAGTGGTATAAGCGATTCGATGGTTTTATGATTGGTCATTCGTACACTCGGAGCCAATTTGATCCTTGCGTATATTTTCGCAAGTTGAAAGGAGGTGCGTACATTTATTTGTTGCTCTATGTCGATGACATGTTGGTTGCCTCTATTTCCAGGTCGGCTATAGATGAGTTGAAAGTTCAGCTTTCAAATGAGTTTGAGATGAAGGACTTGGGCGAGGCGAAGCGCATTCTAGGGATGGAGATCGGCAGAGACAAGAAGAAGGGCAGAATTTGTTTGACACAGGTGGCTTATTTGAAGAAGGTTCTACAACGATTCCATGTTAGCATGGATACGAAGCCAGTTAGTATACCATTGGGAGCCCATTTAAAGCTTTCAGCTGGTCTTTCACCAAAGTCAGTTGAAGATCGTGAGTTGATGTCGAAGACTCCATATGCGAGCGCAGTTGGGAGCTTGATGTACGCTGTATGTAGGAAAAATTACAAAGAAGAGAATAAAGAAAATTGACTTGTATTCCTTTGATTCCGATTACAATTCGATTACAAAAGAGAAGAGAACGAATTTGATTCTCTCCTTTATTTAAAACTGGGTTCTTCACGGTGGCGATGGAGTGCCTCCCTCGAATGCTTGCGTCGAGTTTGCTCTCCGTTGACGATCCGATGTTTTGCTTCACTGGAACGATGTCTTCTCCTTACGATTCGACGCTGTGGAGAACTTGCGTGGCAAGTTCGAAACTCTTGATGAGTTGATAACTCTGAACGAGTTTTAACTCTTGAAAAAGAGTTGATTTGAACCGAAAGTCGGTTATAAGCCAAGGACAGAGGCTCCCTGTTGCTGAAGTTGAAGATGATCTTCGTTGGAAGATGATGCCGATCTCCTCAAAAGCCTGTCTCCAGTGGTCGATCCAAGCCAAGAAAATCCAACCTTGCTGCCGATCTCCCCGATCCGAAAAAAAAGGCCAGCCCTTAACTCAGTTGAGTTTACCCATATTTATAGGGAATTAAGGGGTGTAACCGTCCCCTTAATTCTCTCCATAGTGGGGCGGAAATCCCTCAAATCGTGGAGGGAAAACGATTCCTGTAACCGTTCAGCTCGTGTTTGAACGAGTCAAACGCCCACGTGGGCGTTCAGGATCCTAACTCCGTGTTTTAGAATTGAGACGCGGAGTTGGGTACTCGTTGGGTGTTGAAAAACGCGGGTCCGATCCCAGCGTTTTAATATTGTAACGCGGGTCCGACTCCAGCGTTTTGATGTTGTAACGCGGGTCCGACTCCAGCGTTTTGATGTTATAACGCGGATCCGACTCTAGCGTTTTTATGTTGTAACGTGGGTTCGACCCTCGCGTTTTGATGTTGTAACGCGGATCCGACTCCAGCGTTTTTATGTTGTAACATGGGTTCGACCCTCGCGTTTTGATGTTGTAACGCGGATCCGACTCCAGCGTTTTTATGTTGACATACGGGGAGAACCTCCGTGTTTTGGTGTTGATACACAGGGAGAACCTCCGTGTTTTGATCTTAGAGTGCGGTGATGAGTTCCGCGTCTTGCTTTGGAGAGATTATCAACAAGTAATCTCTTTTGTCATAGCGTTGCAAAGATCATTGTCTTGTAATCTTCGTCTTGGCTCCTTGAGAATATGAGAGTCGTCAGATTGTAACTCCCGATATTGATTGTGAATGCTGTTGAACTAGAGCTTTCATCGGTTGTCATGAAGGTCGTCAGATTGTAACCTTCAGCGATCTACGTGAAAGTCTTCAAATTGTAGCCTTCTGGAAGTCGTCAGATTGTAACCATCATCGGTGTTTGATAGGGGATAAGCTATCTATTGTGATTTTTAGACAGCCTACATACGCGATGGTATGTACGAGACCAGATTTGTCACAGGCAGTAAGCATGGTATCGAGATACATGCATGATCCGGGAGTGGGTCATTGGGACGCTGTGAAATGGATTTTGAGGTACATTCGAGGTACGCTCAATGTTGGCTTGGTTTATGAGCGGGACACTAAAGGTGGGCAGCTATGCATTGGCTATGTTGATTCGGATTATGCCGGGGATTTAGATAAGCGCCGGTCTACGACGGGGTATGTGTTCCCTTTGACCCGTGCACCGGTGTGTTGGAGATGCACCTTACAGTCGACGGTGGCTTTGTCTACGACGGAGGCGAGTATATGGGCAGTTACGGAGGCTGTGAAGGAGGCTATTTGGCTTCGAGGACTTTTGGAGGAACTTGGTATATCGCACTATTCATTGTGATAGCATGAGTGCTATCTATTTGGCGAAGAATCAGGTTTTTCATGCGAGGACGAAGCACATTGACGTTCGTTATCACTTCGTTCGGGATGTTCTTGAAGATGGCGATGTGGAGATTGTTAAAGTCCACACGAAGGATAATCCGGCAGATATGCTCACTAAGGTGGTTCCGAGCAACAAGTTTGATCATTGTCGAAACTTGTTGCACATTCGGGATTGTTGAGGCCGTTGGCGGCCATTTGGGTGAACTACGTTCGGCTTGATTCCTTGGGTAAGAGGATACGTAGGCAGTCTTTCAGATGCAGCCGGTTTGGATTAGTTGTTGTGGGTGAAATTGTTTGGACTCTCGTTCGGGTTCTCGACTTGTTATGGATTGAGTTCGTACTGGACACAACAAGTTGGGACATTTGGTTGCTTTGGTGTCGGCTCAGTTTTGGAAGAAACTTCACCAAGGTGGAGAATTGTGAACGAACGCGTTTTGTAGTGGGCGGTGGGCCAGACCACGTGAATGAAGGACGTGGTTTCCGCGTGAGAATTCGTTTCCATGTGAACGAATAACCCAAGGCCCACCCGAATACATCAATATATAAGCCTAGTTCTTTTTTTGTTTAGGTTGGTGTGCAAGGACTTGATTTTTGAGGCAGAGGGGAATAGCTTTGCGGCTACAGGTGTGCGACTGCAGAAAGAGATAGGCAAAGTATTGAGAGAATTTGAGAGAGAAATTGAGGAGATTTTGAGCAGTCCCTTCTAGGGTTTTGTGCATCTCTTTGAGAGGTATTTGTGAGGGATTTGAGAGTTTGTTTGAGGGTTTAGATTGTGAGTGATTGTAAACCCTAGTTGTATTCTCTCCCTCTATTAGTGGATCTCCCCCCTCCTTGCCCCGTGGACGTAGGTAATTTGCCGAACCACGTAAAATTGGTTGTACTGCTATTTGTATGATTTGTAATAGCTTTTAGGTTCCCTCGACTCGCAGTCCTAGAGCTGACGAGAGGAAGAGCTAATATCTCACTTTGATGAGATATTAGGCTTCAGATTCTTGTTCCCTTTGAGAAACAAGAATTCTTATTGCGACCTGACTCTCTTGTTGTGCTGCCGAAGTGCTGCCGAAATTTCCGCTGCGTGCAACAGCTCTCAGACCATCTGCACTACCCACGGCGGGTGAAATTTTTACTAGTTAAAGTGATACGATTTACATTACACGGGGAAACCATTTAACGATAGTAAGCACATTAACTTACACATGCAGTCATCCTTGTTAAGGGAAGGCAGGCTTGAACCATTATAAGAAAGCTCTACTTTGAACAAAGTTTACATGAATGCAGTGAAGAAGCCAACTCTACTGCCCAAATATAGTTGAGAGCATCCAATCTTTTGATACATTATGCACTGATCCTTATAAAAACATATTTTTAATACTATTAATAGTACTTTACATAGGTGAAATTTATTTTAAACTGCAGATAACCCATTTCATTTATATCTTCGGTAACAATTATCATACTTTAACTCATTCGTTAGCACTTAACACCTCTCAGTTTAACAAGGTAGAGAGGATTAATTGCTATACGTCCTCAAAATGTCAATATGTGAGTGTTAAGTACTTCTAATTAGATGATGTGGTTATCTGCAATTTTACCCTAAAAATGTTACCTCACATTTCCCTGTGCACATACTGGCTTTGGCATTTCTGAACCTGCAGACTGGATTCGGGTCGGGCATTTGGACCCGACCCTAACCCCTAACCGTATCCCCCATTTTCACGCATCTTACAATTTGCAGAAGGGGCTCAAAATTAAAGAAATTACATTCCCCTCAGGACAGGCTCTTGCATTTATCATGAATCCGAGGGGTTTTGTGCAAAGAAGCTATAAAAGGGGAACGAGCTTAAGCTCTTTGATTCGGTTGGGCTCTTTCTTTATTTTTCTGCCGATCGATTTTTTAGAATCTTCCACTTTTTGATCGAGAGAGAGAGATTCGAAGATCATTTCAATTGATTTACAATGGGGAGTTCCGCTGGATCCAGCGTCGTTGGTGAGATTTTTCTCTTTACCCCCTCAATCTTCTCCTTATTTCCTCAGATTAGGGTTTTGTCTACTGTACTGGATCATAGGTGAAACGTACGGATCTGTGAGAAATCGATCTCAGTTGTTCCTAAAATCTTAGGGTTTCGATCTTGTGCAAAGATTGGACTCGAATAGTTTGATGAATTTCTAGTATTTGTCGTCTCTGATGGAGATCTTAGTTTTGATGATCGAGTTCAAGAACTGGCAGGATGTTTATGTTATATCCTTGTATCTTTTAATTTTTTTTTGTTTTATTTTGCAGTAAATATCATAGTAATTTGAGGGCTTGGAGTTTAGTACCTCTTTCGGATATGATATATTCAAATAGTTGAAAACTGCTAGTTTCCTTGTCGGCGGAGTTGAGATTATGTTTTATGCTAGGTGAGGATGCCTTGTCAATTTTGGTTTGGAGTGTTTGTGGATAAGGATTTCTTGCTACCTAGGTGACCCGTGTGTTAGGAAAAGTGATATGTGATGCTGATGATGTGTATGGTCTTTTTACATGGTTTTTGAGGATGCTGGGTATTTTCCCATAATTGAGTCTGCCTTGAAATTACTAGTTCCTAATGGCTAATGATACTTGCATTATGCATTTTTTTATGATCCCATGTTGCTTTGTTTTAATTAATTCTCTGATTAATGGAATTTTAAAATTATAAGTTCCTGGTACTATTTCGTATCATGTAGTTGAATATAGATGTAACTCATAGTTGTTTGTAGACAAATTCACGATTGAAGTTTGTTCACAGGCTTCTTTTGTTAACTAGACGAGTAGTAATCATATGTTCTTGTCCGTTGCTCCAGACGTTTTTTCTAGTTTAGTGGAATTTGGAGGCTGCTGGTTTTGTGAGCTTGGAACGTTCTGATCTATATTCAACTGAATATGCTTTGTGGTCGTTTAAATTTAGATGTCGAACATTTACCAGATAGACAAGACAGATTTACATTTTTTTCCTTTTGTATTTTTTGGTATGCGCTGACTTGAAAGAAGTGGCATATGAAGAGACATTTGGGGATATGCGTGCTTGATCTTGGTTTTTATGTCGTTTGGTACCACCGTGATAACAGCGACAACAAACATTTATCGAATTCTGAAGATTGCGAAATATTAAGTCATTTTTCCCATTCTGCGGTACTGAGGACCGTTTGCATTGAATTACCGTGAATAAGTTAACATGTGTGCTTTGCTGAGGTCCATCTGCTCTCTTTGCTTGTATATGGCAATATGCATGCAATGGCTCCAGGGCACATGAATGCCATGTATGGATATGAGGTAAATTCAGTGACAGAAAGGCCTAGAGAAGAGTGATGCCAGGTGTTTGACCTTGCCCACTTGGACTCCATGTTTTAGTAGAGTGCCTGATTGATTTTTTATCCCACCTTTGCCTATGACTTAACATTGCAATATGATCCTAGGCTTATATTTAGCATGAAGCACTTATATTGACTTATCTCACAAATTTTGTAAAATTTTTCCGATTACTTCCATTGAAGCATTATCTTAAGGATAAAGCTTGACAACTGACTCACATTTAGTTTACAATTTTAGAACTATTCTAAGATATCACCACAATAGAAGCATTTCGGAGTTTCGTTTCTTCAAAAGGCATGTTTCAGATCTCCTGCTTGGGTCCGTTAATTGCAGCTTAAAGGTATCTGTTGATTGGAATGTACTTTTTCATCATTATATGCCTCAGCAAAGCCTTTCAACTGCTTGGGAGTTCTAGTTCTTTAGTTGTGGACACAGTGAATCTAAAAGAATCGAGGGTATTAGTATTCCATTCTTGCAACACAGAAAAAAATTGATTATATATTGATAACAAACTATAGCCACTTTCTTGATTGTTCTTCTCCAGTCAAACTTCAGCAAACATTTTTTCTTAATAAAGCATATAGTAATTAAATGTTCATTCAAATTTTTTATTTTATTCATGTCATCTCCATAGAAAGTGGTGGTCTGTCTCATGTTGTAATTTTAAATCAATTTTGCTTGTGTTTTCCATTGTCCTATCACTTATGTACAAATATGCACTTTACATGTGTATGATTTATCATTATTGTTTATTAGGTCCTTAATGATGCATATGATATGGCAATTTGCTTCGTTTACATGAAATTTTTACTTAAGCAGAACCATAACAGTTTTGATTCAGGAATCCTTTTATATGAAGGAGAATGTATTGCATTCTTAGGAACCAAGTCATTGAAAAAGACAGCACAATCTCGTACACAATTTTTACCCTCCCTCCCTCCTTCCCAATGTACCTATCTGTTTTCTGTCTCTCTGTCTCTAATGCGGGTATTGAGGTCACTTAACCTAATGCTTTGGGCAGGTGATATCCCCTCACCCCACCCCCAACAGAAACACATGCGCACATGATGCGAACACAACAGGCGGAACAAGGGGGGGAAAATACCCTTGAGGCATCAAACTGTGAATGGTGAGAAACAAACCCGAAGACCACTTACAAAGATAGTAATTAGCTAGCCATCTCACAGTTCCAACTTGGTAAAATTATCATGTTTAAGACGTGAAATTTTCTTGGCTTTTCATATATAAATAAATGGTAATGCCTCAAGACCTTTTATGGTCATGGCATCATGCATTGGTGCCATATAGATCTTTTGCAGATTACGCAGTTTTCATGATTGCCTTATTTTTCTATCTTAGCATTTTTAGGAAACCCATTAGCCTTGTCGGCCTCCTTTTTCCTTTTCTCCTAGCAATCAAGGCATGTTTGAAAATATTGGTCGTAGATCAGGTTCCTACCGTTGCAAATGATGCCATCGCCTATATTACATTGGTCAACTAGTACAGTCCAAAAAGCGAAAGACCCAAAGCATCCAGTTACACCATTAAATCACGGCATGAGACTGATAGCCAGTTGCAGTGAGCACTTTGTACCACTGCATTAGGACTGCCAGAGTTCCGACCTCCTGTCACCAGTTGTTACTGCATGAAATCTTGCATCTAGTGGAGGTGAAAATAGGAGCATCTACCTTTCACTGAAAAGAACAAGTTTCCTCCTTAAAAGGTAATACAAGATAAACTAGTCTCAAGTAATTTCAGAAACAGGTTTAGCTTTGTTTTGAAATATATGGGGACCCTGGTGATCTTTTGAGTTTTTTCGCTGTGAATGTTGGTATTATCCAGGGCTCTTCAGTATTTACCTTTGGTGTGCTTGTTTTTTAAAAAAATTGTTGGGTTCATCTGTATGTGTAGACTAAACTTTAATGGTAAAATCTAAGTTAAAGAAATTGAACTTAGTAGTCAAAATGTATGCAATTGCTAACCGGGTAGCCTCTTTGAGTTTGTAGAAGTAGCATATGTTAGTTGTAGCAGTCAAGTAAATATATGTGTAACTTTGATTGTTAGGAACCTTAAGTAGTTTGGAGCAATGTTCTTTCTGGGGATGTTTGTAATGCTTGATCTGATGATGTGCATGTACGTGTAATTTATGATATTAAGAAAATCTGAAGTTCAAAGTGAATTTATTGATAATATCGAGGACCGAAACCTATTTAAGGGTTTATTCGATATTAGTCCCTTAAACCTTTAATATGTTGAAATTAGTCCTTACATCATTGAATTGCTATAAGGTCCCCCAAGTCTTACAAATGGTTTCAAATCTAGTCCATCAAATCATTAAAATTTCCATTAGGTTCCTTAATTCTTATAAGTTGTTTCAAATTTATCCCTCCAATTAGGAGTAGCAGTAGGAAGATATAGGAACTGAGGCACCTAATAGCAATTTCCATGTTTTGAGGGACTAATTCAAATTATTAATGATTTAAGGGACTAATATCAAAAACCCTATTTTAATTGTGATTTGACAATTAATCTATAGACTATACACTTGCCATCAGCTGTGAGAAATTAATACAATTGAAGAATGTGAGTTGGTATAAGATGTCTGTAAACTTAGTGATGCACAAGAATTTGTTTGTTTGGCAATTTCCGCACCATGCAATACAACTACTTCATCTCCTCCCTTATTATCAAGCGACAAAATCTAAATTAAAACACAACTCAAGAACACACATTACCAAAACCTTATAATATGCATTCATAAATTGTTTTCATTTGCTTTCATTTTATATGTAGTTCCTCGGAACTTCCGGTTGCTAGAAGAACTTGAACGAGGAGAGAAGGGCATTGGTGACGGGACTGTGAGTTATGGAATGGATGATGGAGATGATATCTACATGCGGTCCTGGACAGGCACAATCATTGGCCCGCACAATGTAAAATCTTCTTACTGATTACAACTGAACAACCTTTAAAGCCTATAAACTTTTTATATGATCTCCTGCAATTTGCTGCAGTCAGTGCATGAGGGACGCATCTATCAGTTGAAGCTGTTCTGTGACAAGGACTATCCAGAGAAACCCCCCAGTGTTCGATTCCACTCACGCATAAACATGACTTGTGTCAATCATGAGACCGGAGTGGTAATGATCTATCTTGATATCATTTGTTCACGATCTCATTGACTCCACTATTTCCTTTGTATTGGGACATTTGCAATTTGAGTTTATGCACAATGAAATATTTGCTATGGATCACCAGTTTCCCCACAAGAGCAGTCTTTACCTTTTCCCCTCATTTTCTATTGTAGTATTGCTCACCAATCTTCGCAAACTAATGGCTTTATTATACTCCTGAAGGCTATGTCCTTACATGTGTACTACATCCTTGCAATTTTTGGGTTCATTTACTCTCTTAATCAAATTGTGGTTCAAAAATTGCAGGTTGAGCCAAAGAAATTCAGTATGCTAGCAAATTGGCAGCGCGAGTACACAATGGAGTCGATATTGACACAGCTGAAGAAGGAAATGGCTGCTCCCCACAACCGAAAACTAGTCCAGCCTCCAGAAGGCACTTTCTTCTAATTCGACGGAACCCCGTATGATTCTGATGCAGGCCTTTTTACGAGGGCAGATCTCATGAACTCGAATCTGAAGTCTTGGGAGGAAAGTCTCCATTATCTTTTAAGCTCCATCAGCTTCCTGCGTCTCAGGAAGTGGAAGTAATATGTTTGAACTGTAGAGTGGATTGAATGAGAACTGGGAAAACCTTTGCAAATTGTTCAGTGGTTTAAACATCTTCAATTTGAACAAACTAAAAATTTCCTGATGTCCCATTATTTACCTTGTGAACTGAAAATATTCTGTTGTCTTTGATTAATGATGGACATGTGCTTTTAGTACTTGATCACTCATACTGGAATCAAGAGTAAGAGTAGCTCAAATAGAGAGCTGGGGTTTTTATATGTTTTTTCTTATTACCCCTATGGTTTGATTTTTCCTAGGTTAAATGGTCTCTGGTAACAACTTGTTGGATGCATTAGTTATTTTATGTATATAATTAGCAAATTGCTAAGAGGAGTACATTATTTTTCAAGTGGTTGAGGTCTATGGAGGCTCCTTATTAAACAGTGTATTTGGAATTTTGTAGTATATGCTATAGCTGCAGTTGCAGTGTTGAACCTGCTCTTCCGCAAAGGAAAAAATGAATTTGTTTTTCTTATTATGATTCTCTTATATATATATACTACGCGGCCTCCATTTTTTATTTTTGCTGCAGTAATTCTGTATTTAATTGCAGTTTTAAGTGTTATAGTAATATTTTTAAAATGCTACGTATCCCGTCTGAGCTATAGGAATAATGCTACAGGTTTTATTGGAGCATGAATGGTGAATCTGGATTATCTTGTCAGTGCTACAATAATTATGCTATAGTAATTTGCTGTAGTATAAATAGTGAATCTTGAATCCTCTCATTATTATAGAAGAATATATATATATA
>NC_033795.1:75187057-75198085 GCF_001876935.1 Asparagus officinalis | reverse complement strand
CCTCTTCTCTAAAATTTCCTCAAGAGTATATATATCAAAACCTCTTCTTTGAAATTTCCTCAAGAGAAGTATATACGTTGTTCCTTGCTGTAACTACTTAGGGGTAATCTATATTTTAATGCAATGTTTGAGGCACTTTATACCAAAATCAGATCTTATTATTATTATTAGATGGGGTCTTTTGGTATATGTATGCCCCTCAAATCTTTATATTTGAAAAACTAACCTTCGTATCTTAGTATTTGAAATAGTACCCTACATGTCACCAACTTGGAAAAAATTACTCACTCAAGCAAGTCATGTACTTTGTCTTTGTTGGATATAGTGAGTTAAGATTCAACTATTTTGTTGGTAGTTCTACATTGTAGTTACAAATCATCCTGTCAGGATTGATGATTTATCAACTTAGGGGTATTTTTTTCAGAGTTGATGATGAGTAGTTTTCCACATATACTGAGATTTGGAAGTAGTTTTGTAAATACACATGATTTAAAGGATATATACGCAAAAATGAACGCACCCTTTGCTATTCGGGCCGGACCTTATTAGTTTAAAAAAGAACAAACCCGTTACCCGCTCATCCGGGTCAGATTTTGGAGCTCCAAATGATTAAATCACTACCCGAAACCTCATAGATCCCGAAACCCTAGCAAACTCTCTTGTCCTTTTTCTTCTCTCCTCTCCTCTCGCCGAAGAGAAGAACGCGCTCGGGAGAGTGAGCTATGGCGAAGGACAAGCGAAAGAGATCCCAATCTCTCGACCTCGACGAAGAACCATCACGAGTGGAATCGAACAAGGAGAAGAAGCCAAAGGTGATCCCTTCGCTGATAAAGAACAAGGACAAGAGGAGCCAGGTCCACGCCAAGCTCAAGAAGGAGAAGAAGATCGAGAAGCGAAAGCAGGCCAAGGCCCGCGACGCCGCACACAAGAGAGCTCTCGAGCTCGGCGAGGAGGTGAAGCTCTCATAAATTTAGGGTTTTGATTTGGGTGGTTTTTGAACTTTTTTTTTGTTCTTGTGAATGTTGCAGCCACCGGTGAAGCAGACTCCGAGGACGATTGAGAATGCGAGGTTTTTTTTGTTCTTGTGAATGTTGCAGCCACCGGTGAAGCAGACTCCGAGGACGATTGAGAATGCGAGGGAGCCTGATGAGACTGTTTGTCAGCCAGATGATGAGGAGGTGTGTGTGTGTTTTTTCCCCCTTTGGTCTTCAGAATCTGCTAAAATTTTGGATCAAAACCCTAAATTTTGATGTTCATATGTATTGAGGGTAAATTTCTCATTTTATGATGGCATTGTGAGTATATACACTAAAAGATGGGATAAGAAATGAGTGCATGCGTAAGAGATTCGAGGTTTGTACTTTGATGATATAATGGGCTAGAATCGGTTGAGATGGTTAGGGTCATGTATGGTGGAGGCCACTAAATGTATCAGTCGGGAGAATTACTAATATGATAGTCAATGAGGGCAGAGAGGACTAAATTAGACCTAAAAGAACATGATTAGAAGCAATTACTTTGATGATATATTTGGGATAATCTTTGTCGTGGTTGTTATGCATTGAATTGATTTCGAATTGACAGTTTAGGTTATGAGTGTGTTAATTGATGTATGCATTTAAAGTATTTATTTATTTATTTATTTTGATATTGCTTATAAAATGCAAATAGTGATGAGGACTAACAGAATTGAAATGGCATATAATATGTGGATGGTGAAGAGGACTAACGGAGTTTTTTTTTTGTGAATTAGACTGACTTGTGATGGATGGTGGTATTTGGAATATATAATAGGTATTTGTAACATGTCAGTTTGTTTACCAAAGCAGTAGAATGGATATGATTAGTGTAAATTTTGTCAATATAGATGACCTTCAGTGGAGTTGAATGAAGAAAATGATTCATGTAATTGCTTCATATGTTCCAGATAAAGTTTTCTTTTCTCATTAGTATACTTTAAAGAAAACCGTGAAACCTAGACCCAAATTTGAATGTTTTAAAATTCCTTTAGGCAATGAGTTTTTGTTAGTATACTGGTTTTCAGAGTTGATGGATTTGAAGTATGTGGTGATTACGAGATTTTTTTCAGTCTCTATAAGTTGTAATTTTCTGGTTTAGTTTCATGAAAACAATAATATTTGGGATTTTTATATTCTGACCTGCATACAACTTACTTTTGGATCTGGGTGACGGTGTTATAAATTCATGATGTAATTTGTTGAAGAATTATTGTTGGTATAAATTATTAATTTTTTTAGCTATCTGACGGAACCTTAAAACTTACCTTTCTTGCAAACATGAAATTATAATTTTTGATAGGAGGATTTGGGGATTCGGAAGGTTACCTCTATGATATAGGTTCTATAATGTTTGTTTATCTTGTATTTCTTGAGGGAGTTGCTGAATTTTTATTTATTATTTGATTAACGGCAAAGAAAAGGGAATACTTTTAAAAAATGTAGTTGGGCATAACTATTAGGCCTTATGTGCATTATGGATGATTGTTGATATGCTTTCAGAAGTTACTTATATAAGTTATATACCATTCTACTTCTAACTAGTTTTGTACTTAGATTCTGTAACTTTTTTATCACCTGCAATTAGTTCTCGAATTCATCTGTACTTCAAACTCTTGATTTTGACAAAGTGTTAGCTTGTTTCACCTGTGTGCATGAATAAGTGATGAAACGATTGGATAACACATTTGCTGATTAATTAGCGACTAGTGATTTCCTTAAAAGAGAAATTTCATTCCTCAATATAAAACAGCTACAATTTTTTTCTGACAAATTGATACAAACACAGAGTTCCGATCAAATATTATTTTAGAAAATAATAATCCTAAATGTTTGATGTTGACAAAGTGTTAACTTGTTTGCACCTGTGCAGGAATGAGTGATGAAATAGACTTGATAACACATGTGCTGATTAATAAGCAGGAAGCGATTTCCTTAAAAGAGAAAATCCATTCCTCAATATAGAACAGCTACAAATTTTTCTGACATAATTGATACAAACAAAGAGTTCCATTTGATTATTCTTTAGAAAATAATAATAGTAAATGTAGTAACTAAAAAGCTAGATTAGACATCTTGATCATCAAAATTAACCACAAATCCATAATTTAAGAATCGAAACTATTGTAAGAGTATGACTAATATATATTCAGATATTTCGGATACGGATACAGATATTTCACTACAAAAACATATCCATAATCATATCCTATTGGTTATAGATTTGAGCAACCATATTTACATCCTAACGGATACGGTTACAGATATTTTCTCGGATACGGATACGGTTTAGCACCCCTACTCAAAGGGTAAAGCAACTAAGGATGACAAGGGAAAGAAACCATCTCAAGAGCGAGTAATTGCTCGCCTTCAGGTATTGGGTTATTTGTAGTCGAATTTTGTTTTACCAATTGATAATAAAACAAGAGTAGCATTCTTTGATAATTTTATTAATATTGTACACAATGTCCTACGTGTGACATATGAATCAGTTTGAAGGTTTACCATTTTGTTTTGACATTCAGGAATGTGGTCCTCGTTTCACACTAAAATTGAGAAGTTTGCAGCATGGTACATTTGATACGAAGGGCGGAGAGTATGAATGGGTCCACAAGGTATTTCCTCTCCGAGCGCCAAATTGTATATTTTCTTGTTATTAATAATCTAGTGCGCCTTTCTTTTGAACTTTGTCTAAGTTCCTGTCTTATTCGAATTTTAGAACGAGATGGATACGAGTCGCAGGAGATTTTTCTTATAACCAACAGATAAAACTCTTGACCTGCTGAGTAAGTTAATTTTGCTGAGTAAAAGTTGATGTACTCATCATGTATTCTAGTGATCCAACATCTCATCAGTTTTGTTCATCTAATTATTATTCTCTAATGCGCAAATGAGGTCACTTTCTTCTCAAAGATATATGTGAGATTTGTAGTTTCATATACCAACAGTTTATTTAAATGATTAAATCTATGTTCTTTTGAATTTAGTTAATGCGGTAGGCAAACAAGGCAGTACAAGCTTAATAATTTATGCCTCAAGTGAGTGCCAAATGTTTGTTTTTTTCAGTATGATGTGTTTTTATTTCAGTTGTTCCATTTAAAGGGAGCCATGTACATGTGATATTACTCCGCAAGCTTTAAATATGCAGTTTGTATGATATGTGCAACATATGTAAACCAAGTTTGTATGCAGTTGTTTATCGGGTCCAATACTTTGTTACCCCCAAACAAGAGCGCAGGACGATCACGCATCTTTTAGCAAGCTGACTAGAATTCAGTTTCTTTGTATAAAGAGCCTGAAACTGACAGAATTTTCAAACGAGGTTGATTGAATTGTACTCATTTGCTGATCAGTTTCTTTACAAATTCTTCCATTGGCAGTTTGTACACCTTTTCATTTTAGGATTAGATATAATTAATTACACAGGTGACCCTGGAGTTTGTGTGACCCTGGAGTTCGTGTGTCTGCACAGGTGACCCTGATATACCTTGTTGTGTGGGCTCTAGGTTTACCCGTGTAATACAATAACTGTGTTGATACCCATATTTCATAGTCACCTCGAGGGTACCAGAACGTAACTAATCCTTATTTTTATAGAGTGAGAAAATGTACACTTGATACATCATCCTTGGTAAGAACATGCACTGAGAAGATAGATTATGAAGTAGTAAATCAACTCCATGATAGTTTTTCTTTAGAGTGGTAATGCTATAAAGAAATTTCTTTATTTAGAAGAAATATCTTACGTTTTAATGAGATCAATCCAAGTTAATCAACATAATCGAATCAAATCTCTAAACTTTATCTAATTATTTTAGCAGTTTAATTTAAAAATACGCATCTGATTATAATTTGACCTCTAGCTTAATTTCGACTATGTTCTGGGGAAAGCAGGAAATGCAACAAATGTTTTATAATCAAATTTAAATCTTTATAAAACAGCACATAAACTAACATAGATAGTTATAAGGGTCAACTTTGGAAGTTTCTGTTATATTATTTATACTTTATTTTACTTCTTATCTTTGTGAAATCCATACTCTTTACTACTGTACTTACATAAATCTTCTGAAATTCAAATTTTAAGTGGACTCAGAAAAATATATATTATCTAACTATCAGGATCAATGATGGACATCTTTTACTAATGCCAATTTCTCAACCAGTGATTATCCCTTTAAATTTTGAAACTCTTTTTTTTCTTTTTCTGCAAGAAGACATCAAAGTTATGATCTTTATTTATTTATTTATTTTTAAATTGATGCAGTTGTGACAACTTTGTGAGTGTGCACATGTTTTCTTTTTTCTTATTTTAGTTAATTCTCTCCCTTTTCCTCCCTTTTCCTCTCTTTTCCCCTTCTTCTTTTTGCATATTTAGAAGTTAGGATTGTTGGCAATCTTCCTAATGACAGCCTTCATACTAGGCAGTGGCAGGTGGAATGGTGGAAATTCAAATATTTGAGATTTTCTATTAAGTGACAATAGAGTTGTTTGCATTCTTACAAACTAATCTGTCTAATCTCCGTATTTTTGTTGTTTGTCTACCATCTTTGAACTCTTCAGGCGAGACTTCTTTATGAAGTTAATTTGTTTGACATGATTAAACAGTCCAGAATTATGATCAGGACTTCTGACATCAGTAATTGGAATGAAAATTATATTGAAGGATAAAGGTCTGTGATATTGGTTTATATAAATGTTAGATTGTCTCTTACAAGTCACTAGATACCAGAATGCTATCATAGCCTTAAATCTTGAGGTGCTACTTCAATTGTGCATCATAATTATTTGTTGTCATGGATGCTATAGTTAAATATGCTTCTAAAATCAGCATCAGGCAAATTTGACCCTAAATTAGATAACCATCTAGGAGAAGAATCAGGATCAGCTGTGTGGATTCTCTGAAGAACACTTTCATGGTCTGTATTCTCTGAAGAGGTTATGTCTTCTCTGATAGTCTTCTTTATACACATGATTCTTCCGTCACATTTGGTATCCCTATCATCGTTGGCTTCTTAAGGAGAAATTTTTTGACTCGTCTATCAATTGAGCAGAGAAGAGCTGGATTGTCTATAGTGAACCACGCATAAGCAAAGAAGAGTTTTGGATTCTGGGAGAAAATTTTGGATTCAGTCACTATCAAGCAATGTAAAGAGGAGTTTCTATATCCGATGAGCTTTGGACCAATGACTACAATGTACCTCATGTAACTAAGTCTTCCATATCTCTTGCTTTTTAATTAGACAATGAAGACTACTGAAGATGAGATTTTGCACGCACGATTCTCTAAAGGTTGCGTAAGTGAGCGTTCATATGTGCTTAATGACATCCTATGAGAAATTCTGGACAGTTTGTCTTCTAATATTTGTAGAAACTCATCATATTGCCCACTGGCTTCCAACGGGGGATAGAATTTTGTCAAACTTCTGTGGAGCCTTCTCAATATAGATTTGTGACTTTCACGCTTGCCCGTTTTTATGAGGGTTGGTCCTACATTTTATGATCATGATCATTTTATCTAATTGCTTTTATAAACGGGGTTAAGATGTTTGATTTATTGAGAGATGCACCTATATTATTTTGGCAATTGTATCAAACCTTTTTAGGATATGCATCTTTACAAAGCTATTAGCTATATTGTATATCCATCACAAATCCTTTACAATATATATATCTGAAGCAGTAGATGTACTAAGCTTATATATTGGAGCTTTGAGTATCCTTTACCATGTTTGTATATATATCTGAAGCAGTAGATGTACTAAGCTTATATATTGGAGCTTTGAGTATCCTTTACCATGTTTGCCATGTCTGTTTCCAACACGCATTCACTAAGCTTATATATTGGAGCTTTGAGTATCCTTTACCATGTTTGCCATGTCTGTTTCCAACACGCATTCAAGCAATATATCTTGGATAATCTTTGAATCCTTGCTTACATGTTTTTCATTAGGTTCTACTTGTTTTAAAAAAAAGGTGTGATGAACTTTACAGGGAATCAGGGACAGCTTCAAGTACTGAGTTCCCACCATCAATCAGGAGGGGAACTATCTGTTTCAACTATTCTGTATCTTGTTTCGCTTCAAGATCTCACAAATTGTCCTTTTCGTGTTGTTGACGAGATAAATCAAGGTAAACACTGCCCTTATTTATGTCAATTTTATAAAAAAATTTACCCTTCATTTTATTCATCGTAAAAATGTAGGAATGGACCCCATAAATGAGAGAAAAATGTTCCAACAACTTGTCAGAGCAGTAAGTCAAGAAAACACACCACAGTGAGAAATGACCATCTCATGTTTTATATATGATTTCATTAGCACATGATCTTTATGCTGGATATTCTATATTGATTGATACAGGTGTTTCTTGTTGACACCGAAGTTACTACCTGATCTCGAGTACAGTGATGCTTGTAGCATTTTGAACATCATGAATGGCCCCTATATCGAGAAACCCTCCCAAGGTATTGAACATTTTACTGCTGAGTATGGTTTTAGTTTGGGTTCTTTCAGCTAATTTTTGATTATTTTCAATTTTGTTTATATTTTTAGTCTGGAGTTGCGGCGAGAATTGGGGGACAGTTGGTAGGAGAGGGTTTGAGCTGAACAGCTCTTGTAGATCTTGTATTTAAAAGGAAGAATCCAGCATATGTTGGTAGGAGAGGGTTTGAGCTGAACAGCTCTTGTAGATCTTGTATTTAAAAGGAAGAATCCAGCATATTTCTATCCATCTTATTGTATCATATTTAGCTCTTGTAGATCTTGTATTTAAAAGGAAGAATCCAGCATATTTCTATCCATCTTATTGTATCATATTTGCTTTCCCCTCCATACTTTGAATTGTAAACAAGCTCAGGCGACGTTAAATTTTAATATCACCCTTCCCTCATTTATATTTCGAACTGTAGTTACATATTTGACGATTGACCATCAATTTTTGAAGAAATGTAGTACTGTAGCCGCAGTAAAAATCTACGTGGTACTTTTTGCTGCTAATTTTTGTAGTATGGATCTCTTTTTACTGTTTAACCATGTTATGACTCGTTTGAAATAAGCTGTATTGTTTATAATGTAGTTACAGATATTTGGCACTAAGAAAACCCAGCTCTTTTGCATGAGTTCGAAGAAATACGGAGAGTTTAAATTTTTTCCCCCCTTCTGTGGAGAACCATATTATCCAAGTTTAAACTTAAATTATGAAAAAAGAAGAATTTTTTGAAATAGGCCAATTTAAAAAAATAGTTGGCAAAACGGACATTTTTTTGGTCAGCTCACCAAGGTTGCTCAAAAAAATGTTGGTTTTGCTGAATTTGTGTTTTAAAATACATTGAACTATTAGTCCTGTGTGTTTAGACCGTGTGTTTAGTGACCAAATTAAATTTAGAAAACTCACAGGACTACTAGTGTTGTGGGTTTTCTCTTCACAAATACAAACCTAGCCACTAAACTTCTACTCCGACAAATGGCAGAGTGAAGATAAAATCAAGGTTGACCCTCCCCAACCTTTGGCGATCCCTCTCCCTCTTCTTCGGCGACTCCCCTATCGTCGTCTCTGACGGGGCCCTGATATTGTTCTCCGACCTCCTATCCTCTCGCAGCTCCGCTCTCCTCTCCCACTTCCGGGCCTACTATGACGGCCTCGACCTCGCCACCACCTCCTAGTTCCTCTCCCCACAACCATGGCACTCCTCGCTAGAGATCCCCTTCCTCTGGCTCGGCGACTTCCATCCCTCCCTCTTTACCAACCTCCTTCGGATCCTCCCCATCTCCTCCTCCTCCTCCTCCCCCCAATCCCTCGTCATCCCCAAGATCGAGAAGTTGGAGCGGGGATCCGCCTCATGGCCCCCTCCATTGCCAACACATTTCGCGACGCCCATGCTTTTGGCATGTATCCCTAACTAAAAAGCCGGTTTTGTATTTGTGAAGAGGAAACCCATTGGATTAGTAGTCCCGTGGGTTTTCTGAGTTTAGTTTAGTGGCCGATTAGTGGCCACTGAACATACTGTCCCGTGTATTTCAAAATTCAAATTCGGCAAAACCGACTTTTTTTTGGCAGCCTTGGTTAGCTTGCAAAAAAAAGATTGGTTTTGCTGAATATTTATCAAAACGGTCGGTTTTGCTAAATATTTTTCAAAGCCGATCTATTTCAAAAAATTCTCTAAAAATATGGAAATGTGGAACGAAAGGCAAGGGAATATATTTATTTTAAATTTTGATGATAAATGAGTATGATTGTAATCTTTTTAAAAAAAGTGGCGGGGGAGACACCTGAATATCTTGTTAAAAGCTACGTATTCAAAACTGGAACTCTTGGGTTTATATGCCAAGCTAATAATTATTAACATTTTTCTTTGTTTTGATTGAAGGTCAATCGAATAGTTTATCTCATGTATGATGTATTATACCTAAATTCATGGTTAAACAGTTCAATAGCATCGAGTTTCCTAATGCACGTTATCGTCAATGGAAATGCAAGCGCGAATTGATGGGGGTAAATACATATCACTGTTGTTTTCAACATAAAAATATACTTCCCATCTCGTACGTATAATAAGAAGCATCCAATCTGCAACTCAATGTAACACCATACCATATTAAGTCGCACCAATTCAAGAAAACTGCAATGAGCTACAACAATCCACTCACAAAGAAAATCAATTCATGGTATACGAATAACCTGCATGCTGACTTTGAATCAACACAGCTCATACGTACATATGAACGCACCTGTTACAAGCACAGATCAAGCTCAATGTACAAATGAATCACAGGTAGCAAATGGACATATCCCAGCACAAGCATAGTTTCTAAACCCAAATCTTAGTCTTACATGATACTTCAAATAGATTCAGCATCAAAATAACTGTTATTATGGGAATGACAAAAAAAAAAAAAAAATCGAACCTGAATAATGGTTAAACGATAAATTATCTTGCAAATTAAACACACAAATGAGCACCTAAAAAAACATGCATACAAGGACTAAGAAGCAGAAAATGGATACTGGACTACATCCCATTCAAACTTCCGACGCGGATCTTCCTAAAAGTGAAAAGGGAAAAAAGATGATGATGCGTCAATTCCGGCATCATCAAGGAAAATAGACTCGTACACGGCACTGAACAGCGAAGACTCCTCAGCATAACCATCCATCAAGCCCTTTTGTAGTCCACCTGATTCCACAACCCTCCTCCTCTTTTCCAATCTCCCCTCTTTTTCTTCTTCTTCTTCACCACCATCAGAAACACCAGAGAGAGCAGTGACAGCGCCGAGGCCACCCGTATCCCCCTCCTCACCATGCTTCCTCTTGAAGATTTTACAAAGCACCAAGCTGTCGATGTTTGTCTCTTTGTCGAGGCGGAACTCATGCATGATCCAGTTGGTATGGACCTTCTGGTTCCCGACGCCCATCTTCCTGAAAGTGAATTGCAGTCTGTACCCAATAACTTGAGACCCATGCTTGACATCTTTGTCTTTGCTACCACAGTGCCATAAACCGCAGCCAGCATTGCGGTTAAACTTCCGAGAGCGCGCGCTGATCGGGTGTCTGCGAGTGAAGAAAAGCATGCGCTTCTCCTCACTTTCGGGAAATCCAAATAAATCAGAGTACTCCCCCTCACTTTCGGGCTGAAGCAGGCCACCTGGAAATTAACCACTCGTCAAAAATCAAAACCATTCGTCAAAAAATGAACAGGGTTGTGTCGACAAGGTTAGGAATCCAAATAAATCAGTAGCGGGGGAGATATCAGAAACCTGCAGACGTCTCTAAATTCAAGAAATGAAAGAAGTTAAAAGATCAGAATTACCCGCAGGAAGATTCCAGGGTTCCGTTGAGTAGACATCCAACTCTCGGACCAAGCTGCTCGGGATCATCACTCCGCTGATCCTCCTCCGAAGGTAAAAGGCCACGAGATGGACATCGCTGGGACTGAAATTGAACCCCGGGTAACGAAAAAGCGTCCGGAGATCGTCGGCTCCTTCTTGCGTCTCCATGGCCGCTGCCAATTTCG